>NW_025956156.1:0-43358 GCF_023159225.1 Perognathus longimembris pacificus | reverse complement strand
TCTACTCATTCCATCTATTCCATTCCATTCTACTCTAGAATATTCTGCTCCACTCTCTTCTACTCTATTCTATTCTAGAATAGTCTACTCTAATCCACTCTATTCTAGAGAATTCTACTCCATTCTATTCCATTCTATTCTATTCTATTCTAGAATATTCTACTCCATTCATGTATTCTATTCTATTCCGTTCTAATCTTGAATATTCTACTCCATTTGATTCTAGAATATTCTACTCCATGATACTATATTCTAGAATATTCTACTCCACTCTCTTCCATTCTATTCTAGATTATTCTACACCAGTCTATTATATTCTCTTCTATTCTCGAATATTCTTCTCCATTCTACTCCATTCTATTCTCTTCTAGAATTTTCTACTCCATTCTATTCCATTCAATTCTAGATTATTCTACTCCATTCTATTCTATTCTATTCTAGAATATTCTACTCCATTCTATTCTATTTCTAGAATATTCTACTCCATTCTATTCTATTCTAGAATATTCTACTCCATTCGATTCAATTCTATTCTAGATTATTCCACTCCATTCTATTCTACAATATTCTACTCCTATTGTATTTTATTCCGTTCTATTCTTGAATATTCTACTCCTTTCTTTTCTAGAATATTCTACACCATTATACTCTATTCTAGAATATTCTACTCAATTCTATTCCATTCTATCTAGATTATTCTACTGCATTCTATTCTATTCTCTTCTATTCTAGAATATTCTACTCCATTCTAATCCATTCTATTCTACTACGTTCCTTTACATTCCATTCTATTCTCTTCTAGAATGTTCCACTCCATTCCATTCCATTCTATTCTAGAATATTCTACCACTCTATTCTTTTCTAGAATATTCTACTCTAATCCACTCTGTTCTCGAATTTTCTACTCTATTCGATTCCATTCTATTCTATTCTATTCTAGAATATTCTACTGCATTCTATTGTATCTAGAATATTCTACTCCTGTTCTATTCTATTCCATTCTAGAATACTCTACTCCACTCTATTCTATCTATTCTAGAATATTCTACTCCATTCTATTCTTTTCTAGAATATTCTATTCCATTCTATTCTATTCTACTCCATTCCATTCTATTCTAATCCATTCTATTCTGGAATATTGTGAAATATTCTACTCCATTCTATTCTATTCTATTCTAGAATATTCTACTCCATTCTATTCTATTCTAGAATATTCTACTCCATTCTATTCTATTCTAGAATATTCTACTACCTTCCTTTACTTTCCATTCTATTCTCTTCTAGAATGTTCTACTCCATTCCATCCTATTCCATTCATTCTACTCTAGAATATTCTGCTCCACTTCTTCTACTCTATTCTATTCTAGAATAGTCTACTCTAATCCACTCTATTCTAGAGAATTCTACTCCATTCTATTCCATTCTATTCTATTCTATTCTAGAATATTCTACTCCATTCTATTGTATTCTATTCTATTCCGTTCTAATCTTGAATATTCTACTCCATTTGATTCTAGAATATTCTACTCCATGATACTATATTCTAGAATATTCTACTCCACTCTCTTCCATTCTATTCTAGATTATTCTACACCAGTCTATTATATTCTCTTCTATTCTCGAATATTCTTCTCCATTCTACACCATTCTATTCTCTTCTAGAATTTTCTACTCCATTCTATTCCCATTCAATTCTAGATTATTCTACTCCATTCTATTCTATTCTATTCTAGAATATTCTACTCCATTCTATTCTATTCTAGAATATTCTACTCCATTCTATTCTATTCTAGAATATTCTACTCCATTCGATTCAATTCTATTCTAGATTATTCCACTCCATTCTATTCTACAATATTCTACTCCTATTGTATTTTATTCCGTTCTATTCTTGAATATTCTACTCCTTTCTTTTCTAGAATATTCTACACCATTATACCTCTATTCTAGAATATTCTACTCAATTCTATTCCATTCTATTCTAGATTATTCTACTGCATTCTATTCTATTCTCTTCTATTCTAGAATATTCTACTCCATTCTAATCATTCTATTCTACTACGTTCCTTTACATTCCATTCTATTCTCTTCTAGAATGTTCCACTCATTCCATTCCATTCTATTCTAGAATATTCTACTCCACTCTATTCTTTTCTAGAATATTCTACTCTAATCCACTCTGTTCTCGAATTTTCTACTCTATTCGATTCCATTCTATTCTATTCTATTCTAGAATATTCTACTGCATTCTATTGTATTCTAAAATATTCTACTCCTGTTCTATCTATTCTATTCTAGAATACTCTACTCCACTCTATTCTATTCTATTCTAGAATTTTCTACTCCATTCTATTCTTTTCTAGAATATTCTATTCCATTCTATTCTATTCTACTCCATTCCATTCTATTCTATCCATTCTATTCTGGAATATTCTGAAATATTCTACTCCATTCTATTCCATTCAATTCTAGAATATTCTACTCCATTGTATTCTATTCTATTCTATTCCATTCTATTCTAGATTATTCTACTCCATTCCATTCTATTCTATTTATTCTATTCTAGATTATCTTACTCCATTCTACTCCATTCTATTCTATTCTAGAATATTCTACTCATTCTATTCAATACTATTCTAGATTATTCCACTCCATTCTATTCTATTCTACAATATTCTACTCCTATTGTATTCTATTCCGTTCTATTCTTGAATATTCTACTCTTTCTTTTCTAGAATATTCTACTCCATTATACTCTATTCTAGAATATTCTACTCCATTATATCCTAATCTATTCTAGATTATTCTACTCCATTGTATTCTATTCTCTTTTATTCTAGTATATTCTACTCCATTCTAATCCATTCTATTCTATTCTAGAATATTCTACTCCATTCTATTCAAATTCCATTCTAGATTATTCTACTCCATTCTATTCTAGAATATTCTACTCCATTCTACTCCATTCTATTCTATTCTAGAATATTCTACTCCATTCTATTATAGATTATTCTACTCCATTGCCTTCTATTCTATTCTATTATAGAATATTCTACTCCGTTCTATTCTATCCTAGAATATTCTACTCCTATTGGATTCTATTCCATTATATTCTGGAATATTCTACTCCATTCTATTCTAGAATATTCTACTCCCATTATACTCTATTCTAGAATATTCTACTCCATTCTATTCTAGATTTTGTTACTCCATTCTATTCTATTCTAGAATATTCTACTCCATTCTTTTTCCATTGTATTCTATTCTAGAATATTCCCACTCCATTCTATTCCATTCTATTCTATTTTATTCTACTCCATTCTATTCTATTCTATTCTAGAATATTTTACTCCTTTCTACTCCATTCTATTCCATTCCAGAATATTCTACTCCATTCTATTCTATTCTAGAATATTCTACTCCATTCTATTCTATTCTAGAATATTCTACTCCATTCTATTCTATTCTAGAATATTCTACTACCTTCCTTTACTTTCCATTCTATTCTCTTCTAGAATGTTCTACTCATTCCATCCTATTCCATTCCATTCTACTCTAGAATATTCTGCTCACTCTCTTCTATTCTATTGTATTCTAGAATATTCTACTCTAATCCACTCTATTCTAGAGAATTCTACCTCCATTCTATTCATTGTATTCTATTCTATTCTAGAATATTCTACTCCATTCTATTCTAATCTAGAATATTCTACTCCATTCTATTCTATTCTAGAATATTCTACTACCTTCCTTTACTTTCCATTCTATTCTCTTCTAGAATGTTCTACTCCATTCATCCCATTCCATTCCATTTTATTCTAGAATATTCTGCTCCACTCTATTCTATTCTATTCTATTCTAGAATATTCTACTCTAATCCAATCTATTCTAGAGTATTCTACTCCATTCTAATTCCATTCTATTCTATTCTATTCTAGAATATTCTACTCGATTCTATTCTATTCTATTCCGTTCTAATCTTGAATATTCTACTCCATTTGATTCTAGAAATATTCTACTCCATGATACTATATTCTAGAATATTCTCCTCACTCTCTTCCATTCTATTCTAGATTATTCCTACACCAGTCTATTATATTCTCTTCTATTCTCGAATATTCTTCTCCATTCTACTCCATTCTATTCTCTTCTAGAATTTTCTACTCCATTCTATCCATTCAATTCTAGATTATTCTACTCCATTCTATTTTATTCTATTCTAGAATATTCTACTCCATTCTATTCTATTCTAGAATATTCTACTCCATTCTATTCTATTCTAGAATATTCTACTCCATTCGATTCAATTCTATTCTAGATTATTCCACTCCATTCTATTCTACAAAATTCTACTCCTATTGTATTTTATTCCGTTCTATTCTTGAATATTCTACTCCTTTCTTTTCTAGAATATTCTACTCCATTATACTCTATTCTAGAATATTCTACTCAATTCTATTCCATTCTATTCTAGAATATTCTACTGCATTCTATTCTATTCTCTTCTATTCTAGAATATTCTACTCCATTCTAATCCATTCTATTCTACTACGTTCCTTTACATTCCATTCTATTCTCTTCTAGAATGTTCCAGTCCATTCCATTCCATTCTATTCTAGAATATTCTACTCCACTCTATTCTTTTCTAGAATATTCTACTCTAATCACTCTGTTCTCGAATTTTCTACTCTTTTCGATTCCATTCTATCTATTCTATTCTAGAATATTCTACTGCATTCTATTGTATTCTAGAATATTCTACTCCTGTTCTATTCTATTCCATTCTAGAATACTCTACTCACTCTATTCTATTCTATCTAGAATATTCTACTCCATTCTATTCTTTTCTAGAATATTCTATTCCATTCTATTCTATTCTACTCCATTCCATTCTATTCTATTCCATTCTATTCTGGAATATTGTGAAATATTCTACTCCATTCTATTCTATTCTATTCTAGAATATTCTACTCCATTCTATTCTATTCTAGAATATTCTACTCCATTCTATTCTATTCTAGAATATTCTACTACCTTCCTTTACTTTCCATTCTATTCTCTTCTAGAATGTTCTACTCCATTCCATCCTATTCCATTCCATTCTACTCTAGAATATTCTGCTCCACTCTCTTCTACTCTATTCTATTCTAGAATAGTCTACTCTAATCCACTCTATTCTAGAGAATTCTACTCCATTCTATTCCATTCTATTCTATTCTATTCTATTCTAGAATATTCTACTCCATTCTATTGTATTCTATTCTATTCCGTTCTAATCTTGAATATTCTACTCCATTTGATTCTAGAATATTCTACTCCATGATACTATATTCTAGAATATTCTACTCCACTCTCTTCCATTCTATTCTAGATTATTCTACACCAGTCTATTATATTCTCTTCTATTCTCGAATATTCTTCTCCATTCTACTCCATTCTATTCTCTTCTAGAATTTTCTACTCCATTCTATTCCATTCAATTCTAGATTATTCTACTCCATTCTATTCTATTCTATTCTAGAATATTCTACTCCATTCTATTCTATTCTAGAATATTCTACTCCATTCTATTCTATTCTAGAATATTCTACTCCATTCGATTCAATTCTATTCTAGATTATTCCACTCCATTCTATTCTACAATATTCTACTCCTATTGTATTTTATTCCGTTCTATTCTTGAATATTCTACTCCTTTCTTTTCTAGAATATTCTACACCATTATACTCTATTCTAGAATATTCTACTCAATTCTATTCCATTCTATTCTAGATTATTCTACTGCATTGTATTCTATTCTCTTCTATTCTAGAATATTCTACTCCATTCTAATCCATTCTATTCTACTACGTTCCTTTACATTCCATTCTATTCTCTTCTAGAATGTTCCACTCCATTCCATTCCATTCTATTCTAGAATATTCTACTCCACTCTATTCTTTTCTAGAATATTCTACTCTAATCCACTCTGTTCTCGAATTTTCTACTCTATTCGATTCCATTCTATTCTATTCTATTCTATTCTAGAATATTCTACTGCATTCTATTGTATTCTAAAATATTCTACTCCTGTTCTATTCTATTCTATTCTAGAATACTCTACTCCACTCTATTCTATTCTATTCTAGAATATTCTACTCCATTCTATTCTTTTCTAGAATATTCTATTCCATTCTATTCTATTCTACTCCATTCCATTCTATTCTATTCCATTCTATTCTGGAATATTCTGAAATATTCTACTCCATTCTATTCCATTCAATTCTAGAATATTCTACTCCATTGTATTCTATTCTATTCTATTCCATTCTATTCTAGATTATTCTACTCCATTCCATTCTATTCTATTCTATTCTATACTAGATTATTCTACTCCATTCTACTCCATTCTATTCTATTCTAGAATATTCTACTCCATTCTATTCAATTCTATTCTAGATTATTCCACTCCATTCTATTCTATTCTACAATATTCTACTCCTATTGTATTCTATTCCGTTCTATTCTTGAATATTCTACTCCTTTCTTTTCTAGAATATTCTACTCCATTATACTCTATTCTACAATATTCTACTCAATTATATTCCAATCTATTCTAGATTATTCTACTCCATTCTATTCTATTCTCTTCTATTCTAGAATATTCTATTCCATTCTAATCCATTCTATTCTATTCTAGAATATTCTACTCCATTCTACTCCATCTATTCTATTCTAGAATATTCTACTCCATCTATTCCAGATTATTCTACTCCATTGCATTCTATTCAATTCTATTCTAGAATATTCTACTCCATTCTACTCCATTCTATTCTATTCTAGAATATTATACTCCTATTGGATTCTATTCCATTATATTCTGGAATATTCTACCCCATTCTATTCTAGAATATTCTACTCCATTATACTCTATTCTAGAATATTCTACTCCATTCTATTCTAGATTTTTTTACTCCATTCTATTCTATTCTAGAATATTCTACTCCATTCTTCTCCATTGTATTCTATTCTAGAATATTCTACTCCATTCTATTCTTTTCTAGAATATTCTACTACCGTCCTTTACTCTCCATTCTATTCTCTTCTAGAATGTTCTACTCCATTCCATCCCATTCCATTCCATTCTATTCTAGAATATTCTATTCCACTCTATTCTATTCTATTCTATTCTAGAATATTCTACTCTAATCCACTCTATTCTAGAGTATTCTACTCCATTCTATTCCATTCTATTCTATTCTATTCTAGAATATTCTACTCGATTCTATTCTATTCTATTCTATTCCGTTCTACTCTTGAATATTCTACTCCATTTGATTCTAGAATATTCTACTCCATGATACTATATTCTATAATATTCTACTCCACTCTATTCCATTCTATTCTACATTATTCTACTCCAGTCTATTATATTCTCTTCTATTCTCGAATATTCTTCTCCATTCTACTCCATTCTATTCTATTCTAGAATTTTCTACTCCCTTATCTTCCATTCAATTCTAGATTATTCTACTCCATTCTATTCTATTCTATTCTAGAACATTCTACTCCATTCTATTCTATTCTAGAATATTCTACTCCATTCTATTCTATTCTACAATATTCTATGCCATTTTATTCTATTCTAGTATATTCAACTCCATTCTATTCTATTCTACTCTATTCTATTCTAGAATATTCTACTCCATTCTATTCTATTCTATACCATTCTATTCTGGAATATTCTGGAATATTCTACTCTATTCTATTCCATTCAATTCTAGAATATTCTACTCCATTGTAATCTATGCCATTCTATTCCATTCCATTCTAGAATGTTCTACTACATTCTATTCTATTCTATTCTATAATATTCTACTTGATTCTACTCCATTCTATTCTATTCTAGAATATTCTACTCAATTCTATTCTATTCTAGAATACTCTACTCCATTCCTTTCCATTCTATTCTATTTTATTCTTGAATATTCTGCTCCAATCTATTTTATTCTTGAATATTCTAGAACATTCTACTCAATTCTATTCTATTCTAGAATATTCTACTCCAATCCATTCCATTCTTTTCTATTCTATTCTATTCTAGAATATTCTACTACAATCCATTCCATTCTTTTCTATTGTATTCTAGAATATTCTACTCCATTCTTTTCTATTCTATTCTAGAATATTCTACTCCATTCTATTCTATTCTATTCTATTCTATTCTATTCTATTCTAGAATATTCTACTCCGTTCTATTCTATTCTATTCCATTCTATTCTGGAATATTCTGGAATATTCTACACCATTCTATTCCATTCAATTCTGGAATATTGTACTCCATTCTATTCTATTCCATTCTATTCCATTCCATTCTAGAATATTTTACTCCATTCTATTCTATTTTAGAATATTCTATTCTATTCTATTCTATTCTAGAATATTCTACTCCAACTCATTCTATTCTAGAATATTCTACTCCATTCTATTCCATTCTATTCTATTCAATTCTGGAATATTCTACTCCATTCTATTCTAGAATATTCTACTCCATTCTATTCCATTCTGTTCTAGAATATTCTACTCCATTCTATTCTATTCTAGAATATTCTACTCCATTCTGTTCCATTCTATTCCATTCTATTCTAGAATATTCTGGAATATTCTACTCCATTCTATTCTACTCTATTCTCGAATATTCACCTCCATTTTCCTCTTTCCTATTCTATTCTATTGGATTCGATTCGATTCTATACGATTCGATTGATTCCATTTTATTCTAGACTATTCTAATTCTTTCTACTCTATTCGATTTGATTCCTGAATATTCTACACCATTCCATTCTATTCTGTTCTATTCTATTTGATTCTCTTCTATTCTAGAGTATCCTACTCAATTCCCTTCCATTCTATTCTAGAATATTCTACTCCTATTCTATTCTACTCTATTCTACTCCATTCTACTCTATTGTAGAATATTCTACTCCATTCTATTCTATTCCATATATTCCACTCCATTCCATTCCATTCCATTCGATTCTAGAATATTTTACTCCTATTCTATTCCATTCTAGAATATTCTACTCCATTCTATTCTATTCCATTCTATTCTAGAATATCCTACTCCATTCTATTCCATTCCATTCTTGAATATTCTACTCCATTCTATTTTATTCTATTCTATTCTAGAATATTCTACTCCATTCTACTCCATTCGATTCTATTCTAGAATATTCTACTCCATTATACTCCATTCTATTCTAGATAATTCTACTCGATTCCATTCTATTCTGTTGTATTCTATTCTAGAATATTCTACTCCATTCTACTCCATTCTATTCTATTCTAGAATATTCTACTCCTATTGTATTGTATTCTATTCTATTCTTGAATATTCTATTCCATTCTTGAATATTCTACTCCATATTACTCTATTCTAGAATATTCTACTCAATTCTAATCCATTCTATTCTAGATTATTCTACTCCATTCTATTCTATTCTCTTCTATTCAAGAATGTTCTACTCCATTCTCCGCCATTCTATTCTATTCTAGAATATTCTACTCCATTCTATTCTCTTCTAGAATATTCTACTACATTCCTTTACATTCCATTCTATTCTCTTCCAGAATGTTCCTCTCCATTCCATTCCTTTCTATTCTAGAATATTCTACTCCACTCTATTCTATTGTAGAATATTCTACTCTAGTCCACTCTATTCTCGAATATTCTACTCCATTCGATTCCATTCTATTCTACTCTATTCTAGAATATTCTACTGCATTCTATTCTATTCTAGAATATTCTACTCCTATTCGATTCTATTCTATTCTAGAATACTCTACTCCATTCTATTCTATTCTATTCTAGAATATTCTACTCCATTCTCTTCTATTCTAGAATATTCTATTACATTCTATTCTATTCTACTCCATTGTATTCTATTCTATTCCATTCTATTCTGGAATATTCTGAAATATTCTACTGCATTCTATTTCATTCAATTCTTGAAATTCTAATCCACTCTATTCTATTCCATTCTATTCTATTCCATTCTAGAATGTTCTACTCCATTCTATTCTATTCTATTCTATTCTATAATATTCTACTTCTTTCTACTCCATTCTATTCTATTCTAGAATATTCTTCTCTATTCTATTTTATTGTATAATATTCTACTCAAGTCCATTCCATTCTATTCTATTCTATTCTAGAATATTCTCCTCCAATCTATTCTATTCTAGAATATTCTAGAATATTCTACTCCATTCTATTCTATTCTAGAATATTCTACTCCAATCAATTCATTATTTTTTGTTGTATTCTAGAATATTCTACTCCTACCCTATTCTATTCCATTCTATTCTAGAATATTCTACTCCAATCCATTCCATTATTTTCTGTTGTATTCTAGAATATTCAACTCCTACTTTATTCTATTCCATTCTATTCTAGAATATTCTACTCCATTCTATTCTATTCTAGAATATTCTACTCCATTCTATGCTAGTCTATTCTATTCTAGAATATTCTACTCCATTCTATTCTATTCTAATCCTTTCTATTCTGGAATATTCTGGAATATACTTGAATATTCTACTCCATTCTATTCCATTCTATTCTGGAATATTCTACTCCATTATATTCTATTACATTCTATTCCATTCCATTCTAGAATATTCTACTCCATTGTATTCTATTCTATTGTAGAATATTCTACTCCATTCTATTATATTCTATAATATTCTACTCCATTCTCTTCTAGAATATTCTACTCCATTCTATTCTATTCTATAATATTCTACTCCATTCTATTCTATTCCATTCTATTCTAGAATATTCTGTAATATTCTACTCCATTCTATTCTATTCTATCCTAATCCAGAATATTCTACTCCATTCTATTATATGCAATTCTGGAATATTCTACTCCAGTCCACTATATTCTATTCTGGAATACTCTACTCCGTTCTATTCTATTCTATTCTACAATATTCTACTCCAACCCTATTCTATTCCATTCTATTCTAGAATATTCTACTTCATTCTATTCTATTCTATTCTAGAATGTTCTACTCCATTTTATTCTATTCTAGAATATTCTACTCCATTCTATTCTATTCTACTATAATCTACTCCATTTCTTTTCATTCTATTCCATTCTATTCTAGAATATTCTACTCCATTCTATTCTATTCTAGAATATTCTACTCCAATCCATTCAATTCTAGAATATTCTACTCCATTCCATTCTTTTCTACTCTGGAATATTCTACTCCATTGTATTCTATTCTATAATATTCTACTCCATTGTATTCTATTCCATTCTATTCTAGAATATTTACTGATAAACAGCGACCTACGCAGCATGTTCATGTCGTTCCTAAATGAGCTTTTATCTCTCTCTCCTCACCACAAATCAGATTATTCTGAGGAGCTCCCAGTACATTGTCCTTTCCCCTGTGTAATTACCTTAACAAGCTCCAACTGTTTTTATTCTCAGAAGGGATTCTCGCTAATATACAGCTGCCTACCCCCTTCTTAAGTGCAGGTCCTAAATGAGCTTTTTTCTCTGTTCCCTCACCACAATCCAGATTCTTTTGAGGAGTTACCAGTACAGTAACCATACCAGGAAGTACTTAATTCATTAAGCTACTGCTTTTCTTAATCTCAGTGGAGATATTTACTGATAAACAGCTACCTATGACCATTTTCATGTCGTTCCTAAATGAGCTATAATCCCTCTCCCCTCACCACAAATCAGATTCTTCTAAGGAGTTCCAAGTACATTATCCTTTCCCCTGTGTAATTAACTTAAGAAGCTCCAGCTGTCTGTATTCTCAGAAGGGATACTCCCTGATATACAGCTGCCTACCCACTTCGTTGCCTACCCACTTCGTAAGTGCAGGTCCTAATTGAGCTTTTTTCTCTGTTCCCTCACCACAATCCAGATTCTTTTGGGGAATTACCAGTACAGTAACCATACCAGGAAGTACTTAATTTATTAAGCTACTGCTTTTCTTAATCTCAGTGGAGATATTTACTGATAAACGGCTACCTACGCAGCATGTTCATGTCGTTCCTAAATGAGCTTTTATCTATCTCCCCTCACCACAAATCAGATTCTTCTGAGGAGTTCCCAGTACATTATCCATTCCCCTGTGTAATTACCTTAACAAGCTCCAGCTGTTTTTATTCTCAGAAGGTTTGCTCCCTGATATACAGCTGCCTACCCCCTTCGTAAGTGCAGGTCCTAAATGAGCTTTTTTCTCTGTTCCCTCACCGCAATCCAGATTCTTTTGGGGTGTTACCAGTACAGTAACCATACCAGGAAGTACTTAATTTATTAAGCTACTGCTTTTCTTAATCTCAGTGGAGATACTTACTGATAAACAGCTACCTACGCAGCATGTTCATGTCGTTCCTGAATGAGCTTTTATCTCTCTCCCCTCACCACAAATCAGATTTTTCTGAGGACATCCCAGTACATTATCCTTTCCCCTGTGTAATTACCTTAACTAGCTCCAGCTGTTTTTATTCTCAGATGGTTTACTCACTGATATACAGCTGCCTACCCCCTTCGTAATTGCAGGTCCTAAATGAGCTGTTTTATCTGTTCCCTCACCACAGTCCAGATTCTTTTGAGGAGTTACCAGTACAGTAACCATACCAGGAAGTAATTAATTTATTAAGATACTGCTTTTCTTAATCTCAGTGGAGATTTTTACTGATAAACAGCTACCTACGCGGCATGTTCATGTCGTTCCTAAATGAGCTTTTATCTCTCTCCCCTCACCACAAATCAGATTCTTCTGAGGTGTTCCCAGTACATTATCCTATCCCCTGTGTAATTACCTTAACAAGATCCAGCTGTTTTTATTCTCAGAAGGGATACTCCCTGATATACAGCTGCCTACCCCCTTCGTAAGTGCAGGTCCTAAATGAGCTTTTTTCTCTGTCCCCTCACCACCATCCAGATTCTTTTGCGGATTTACCAGTACAGTAACCATACCAGGAAGTACTTAATTCATTAAGATACTGCTTTTCTTAATCTCAGTGGAGATATTTACTGATAAACAGCTACCTATGACCATTTTCATGTCGTTCCTAAATGAGCTATAATCCCTCTCCCCTCACCACAAATCAGATTCTTCTGAGGAGTTCCAAGTACATTATCCTTTCCCCTTTGTAATTACCTTAAGAAGCTCCAGCTGTCTTTATTCTCAGAAGGTATACTCCCTGATATACAGCTGCCTACCCACTTCGTAAGTGCAGGTCCTAATTGAGCTTTTTTCTCTATTCCCTCACCACAATCCAGATTCTTTTGGGGAATTACCAGTACAGTAACCATACCAGGAAGTACTTAATTTATTAACCTACTGCTTTTCTTAATCTCAGTCGAGATATTTAGTGATAAACGGCTACCTACGCAGCATGTTCATGTCGTTCCTAAATGAGCTTTTATCTCTCTCCCCTCTCCACAAATCAGGTTATTCTGAGGAGTTCCCAGTACATTATCCTTTCCCCTGTGTAATTACCTTAACAAGCTCCAGCTCTTTTTATTCTCAGAAGGTTTACTCCCTGATATACAGCTGCCTACCCCCTTCTTAAGGGCAGGTCCTAAATGAGCTATTTTCTCTGTTCCCTCACCACAATCCAGATTCTTTTTGGGAGTTACCATTACAGTAAGCATATGAGGGAGTAATTATTTTATTAAGCTACTGCTTTTCTTAATCTCAGTGGAGATATTTACTGATAAACAGCTACCCACTCAGGATGTTCCTGTCGTTCGTAAATGAGCTTTTATCTCTCTCCCCTCACCACAAATCAGATTCTTCTGAGGAGTTCCCAGTACATTATCCTTTCCCCTGTGTAATTACCTTAACAAGCTCCTTCTGTTTTTATTCTCAAAAGGTTTACTCCCTGATATACAGCTGCTTACCCCCTTCGTAAGTGCCGGTCCTAAATGAGCTTATTTCTCTGTTCCCTCACCACAATCCAGATGCTTTTGGGGACTTACCAGTACAGTAACCATACCAGGAAGTACTTAATTTATTAAGCTACTGCTTTTCTTAATCTCAGTGGAGATATTTACTGATAAACAGCTACCTATGCAGCATTTTCATGTCGTTCCTAAATGAGCTTTTGTCTCTCTCCCCTCACCACAAATCAGATTCTTCTGAGGAGTTCCCAGTACATTATCCTTTCCCCTGTGTAATTACCTTAACATGCTCCAGCTGTTTTTATTCTCAGAAGGGTTACTCCCTGATATACAGCGGTCTACCCCCTTCGTAAGTGCAGGTCCTAAATGAGCTTTTTTCTCTGTTTCCTCAACACAATCCAGATTCTTTTGGGGAGTTACCAGTACAGTAACCATACCAGGAAGTACTTAATTTATTAAGGTACTGCTTTTCTTAATCTCAGTTCAGATATTTTCTGATAAACAGCTACCTACGCAGCATGTTCATGTCGTTCCTAAATGAGCTTTTATCTCTCTCCCCTCACCACAAATCAGATTCTTCTGAGGAGTTCCCAGTACATTATACTTTCCCCTGTGTAATTGTCTTAACAATCTCCAGCTGTTTTTATTCTCAGAAGGGATACTCCCTGATATACAGCTGCCTACCCACTTCGTAAGTGCAGGTCCTAATTGAGCTTTTTTCTCTATTCCCTCACCACAATCCAGATTCTTTTGGGGAATTACCAGTACAGTAACCATACCAGGAAGTACTTAATTTATTAACCTACTGCTTTTCTTAATCTCAGTGGAGATATTTAGTGATAAACGGCTACCTACGCAGCATGTTCTTGTCGTTCCTAAATGAGCTTTTATCTCTCTCCCCTCTCCACAAATCAGATTATTCTGAGGAGTTCCCAGTACATTATCCTTTCCCCTGTGTAATTACCTTAACAAGCTCCAGCTCTTTTTATTCTCAGAAGGTTTACTCCCTGATATACAGCTGCCTACCCCCTTCTTAAGGGCAGGTCCTAAATGAGCTATTTTCTCTGTTCCCTCACCACAATCCAGATTCTTTTTGGGAATTACCAGTACAGTAACCATATGAGGGAGTAATTATTTTATTAAGCTACTGCTTTTCTTAATCTCAGTGGAGATATTTACTGATAAACAGCTACCCACGCAGGATGTTCCTGTCGTTCCTAAATGAGCTGTTATCTCTCTCCCCTCACCACAAATCAGATTCTTCTGAGGAGTTCCCAGTACATTATCCTTTCCCCTGTGTAATTACCTTAACAAGCTCCTTCTGTTTTTATTCTCAAAAGGTTTACTCCCTGATATACAGCTGCTTACCCCCTTCGTAAGTGCCGGTCCTAAATGAGCTTATTTCTCTGTTCCCTCACCACAATCCAGATGCTTTTGGGGACTTACCAGTACAGTAACCATACCAGGAAGTACTTAATTTATTAAGCTACTGCTTTTCTTAATCTCAGTGGAGATATTTACTGATAAACAGCTACCTATGCAGCATTTTCATGTCGTTCGTAAATGAGCTTTTGTCTCTCTCCCCTCACCACAAATCAGATTCTTCTGAGGAGTTCCCAGTACATTATCCTTTCCCCTGTGTAATTACCTTAACATGCTCCAGCTGTTTTTATTCTCAGAAGGGTTACTCCCTGATATACAGCGGTCTACCCCCTTCGTAAGTGTAGGTCCTAAATGAGCTTTTTTCTCTGTTTCCTCAACACAATCCAGATTCTTTTGGGGAGTTACCAGTACAGTAACCATACCAGGAAGTACTTAATTTATTAAGCTACTGCTTTTCTTAATCTCAGTTCAGATATTTTCTGATAAACAGATACCTACGCAGCATGTTCATGTCGTTCCTAAATGAGCTTTTATCTCTCTCCCCTCACCACAAATCAGATTCTTCTGAGGAGTTCCCAGTACATTATACTTTCCTCTGTGTAATTGTCTTAACAAGCTCCAGCTGTTTTTATTCTCAGAAGGGATACTCCCTGATATACAGCTGCCTAACCCCTTCGTAAGTGCAGGTTCTAAATGAGCTTTTTCCTCTGTTCCCTCACCACATTCCAGATTCTTTTGGGGAGTTCCCAGTACAGTAACCATACCAGGAAGTACTTAATTTATTAAGCTACTGCTTTTCTTAATCTCAGTGGAGATACTTACTGATAAACAGCTACCTACGCAGCATGTTCAAGTCGTTCCTAAATGAGCCTTTATCTCTCTCCCCTCACCACAAATCAGATTCTTCTGAGGACATCCCAGTACATTATCCTTTCCCCTGTGTAATTACCTTAACTAGCTCCAGCTGTTTTTATTCTCAGATGGTTTACTCACTGATATACAGCTGCCTACCCCCTTCGTAATTGCAGGTCCTAAATGAGCTGTTTTATCTGTTCCCTCACCACAGTCCAGATTCTTTTGGGGAGTTACCAGTACAGTAACCATACCAGGAAGTAATTAATTTATTAAGCTACTGCTTTTCTTAATCTCAGTGGAGATATTTACTGATAAACAGCTAACTACGCAGCACGTTCATGTCGTTCTTAAATGAGCTTTTATCTCTCTCCCCTCACCACAAATCAGATTCTTCTGAGGAGTTCCCAGTACATTATCCTTTCCCCTGTATAATTACCTTAACAAGCTCCAGCTGTTTTTATTCTCAGATGGTTTACTCACTGATATACAGCTGCCTACCCCCTTCGTAATTGCAGGTCCTAAATGAGCTTTTTTCTCTGTTCCCTCACCACAATGCAGATTCATTTGGGGAGTTACCAGTAGAGTAACCATACCAGGAAGTACTTAATTTATTAAGCTACTGCTTTTCTTAATCTCAGTGGAGATTTTTACTGATAAACAGCTACCTACGCGGCATGTTCATGTCGTTCCTAAATGAGCTTTTATCTCTCTCCCCTCACCACAAATCAGATTCTTCTGAGGTGTTCCCAGTACATTATCCTATCCCCTGTGTAATTACCTTAACAAGATCCAGCTGTTTTTATTCTCAGAAGGGATACTCCCTGATATACAGCTGCCTACCCCCTTCGTAAGTGCAGGTCCTAAATGAGCTTTTTTCTCTGTCCCCTCACCACAATCCAGATTCTTTTGCGGAGTTACCAGTACAGTAACCATACCAGGAAGTACTTAATTTATTAAGCTACTGCTTTTCTTAATCTCAGTGGAGATATTTACTGATAAACAGCTACCTATGCAGCATTTTCATGTCGTTCTTAAATGAGCTATTATCTCCCTCCCCTCACCACAAATGAGATTTTTTTGAGGAGTTCCCAGTACATTATCCGTTCCCCTGTGTAATTAACCTAACAAGCTCCAGCTGTTTTTATTCTCAGAAGTTTTACTGCCTGATATACAGCTGCCTACTCCCTTCGTAAGTGCAGGTCCTAAATGAGCTTTTTTCTTTGTGCCCTCACCACAATCCAGATTCTTTTGGGGAGTTACCAGTACAGTAACCATACCAGCAAGTACTTAATTTATTAAGCTACTCCTTTTCTTAAACTCAGTGGAGATATTTACAGATAAACAGCGACCTATGCAGCATGTTCATCTCGTTCCTAAATGAGCTTTTATCTCTCACCCCTCACCACAAATCAGATTCTTCTGAGGAGTTTGCAGTATATTATCCTTTCCCCTGTGTAATTACCTTAACAAGCTCCAGCTATTTTTATTCTCAGAAGATTTACTCCCTGATATACAGGTGCCTACCACCTTCGTAAGTGCAGGTCCGAAATGAGCTTATTTCTCTGTTCCCTCACCACAATCCAGATTCTTTTGGGGAGTTACCAGTACAGTAACCATACCAGGAAGTACTTAATTTATTAAGCTACTGCTTTTCTTAATCTCAGTTGAGTTATTTACTGATAAACAGCTACCTATTCAGCATTTTCATGTCGTTCATAAATGAGCTTTTTTCTCTCTCCCCTCACTACAAATCAGATTCTTCTGAGGAGTTCCCAGTACATTGAGCTTTCCCCTGTGTAATTACCTTAACAAGCTCCAGCTGTTTTTATTCTCAGAAGGGATACTCCCTGATATACAGCTGCCTACCCCCTTCGTAAGTGCAGGTCCTAAACGAGCTTTTTTCTCTGTTCCCTCACCACAATCCAGATTCTTTTGGGGAGTTACCAGTACAGTAAACATACCAGGAAGTACTTAATTTATTAAGCTACTGCTTTTCTTAATCTCAGTGGAGATATTTACTGATAAACAGATACCTACGCAGCATGTTCATGCCGTTCCTAAATGAGCTTTTATCTCTCTCCCCTCACCACAAATCAGATTCTTCTGAGGAGTTCCCAGTACATTATCCTTTCCCCTGTGTAATTACCTTAACAAGCTCCATCTGTTTTTATTCTCAGAAGGGATACTCCCTGATATACAGCTGCCTACCCCCTTCGTAAGTGCAGGTCCTAAATGAGCTTTTTTCTCTGTTCCCTCACCACAATCTTGATTCTTTTGGGGAGTTAGCAGTACAGTAACCATACCAGGAAGTACTTAATTTATTAAGCTACTGCTTTTCTTAATCTCAGTGGAGATATTTTCTGATAAACAGCTACCTACGCAGCATATTCATGTCATTCCTAAATGAGCTTTTATCTCTCTCCCCTCACCACAAATCAGATTCTTCTGAGGACTTCCCAGTACATTATCCTTTCCCCTGTTTAATTACCTTAACAAGCTCCAGCTGTTTTTATTCTCAGAAGGTTTACTCCCTGATATACAGCTGCCTACCAACTTCGTAAGTGCAGGTCCTAAATGTGCTTTTTTCTCTGTTCGCTCACCACAATCCAGATTCTTTTGGGGAGTTACCAGTACAGTAACCATACCAGGAAGTACTTAATTTATTAAGCTACTGCTTTTCTTAATCTCAGTGGAGATACTTACTGATAAACAGCTACCTACGCAGCATGTTCATGTCGTTCCTAAATGAGCTTTTATCTCTCTCCCCTCACCACAAATCAGATTCTTCTGAGGAGTTCCCAGTACATTATCCTTTCCCCTGTGAAATTACCTTAGCAAGCTCCAGCTGTTTTTATTCTCAGAAGGTTTACTCCCTGATATACAGCTGCCTAATCCCTTCATAAGTGCAGGTCCTAAATGAGCTTTTTCCTCTGTTCCCTCACCACAATCCAGATTCTTTTGGGGAGTTCCCAGTATATTACCCTTAACCCTGTGTAATTACCTTAAAAAGCTCCAGCTATTTTTATTCTCAGAAGGGATACTCCCTGATATACAGCTGCCTACCCCCTTTGTAAGTGCAGGTCCTAAATGAGCTTTTTTCTCTGTTCCCTCACCACAATCCAGATTCTTTTGGGGAGTTACCAGTACAGTAACCATACCAGGAAGTAGTTAATTTATTAAGCTACTGCTTTTCTTAATCTCAGTGGAGATATTTACTGATAAACAGCTAACTATGCAGCATTTTCATGTCGTTCCTAAATGAGCTTTTACCTCTCTCCCCTCACCACAAATCAGATTCTTCTGAGGAGTTCCCAGTACATTATCCTTTCCCCTGTGTAATTACCTTAACAAGCTCCAGCTGTTTTTATTCTCAGAAGGGATACTCCCAGATATACAGCTGCCTACCCCCTTCGTAAGTGCAGGTCCTAAATGAGCTTTTTCCTCTGTTCCCTCACCACACTCCAGATTCTTTCGTGGAGTTACGAGTACAGTAGCCATACCAGGAAGTACTTAATTTATTAAGCTACTGCTTTTCTTAATCTCAGTGGAGATATTTACTGATAAACAGCTACCTATGCAGTATTTTTATGTCGTTCCTAAATGAGCTTTTATCTCTCTCCCCTCACCACAAATCAGATTCTTCTGAGGAGTTCCCAGTTCATTATCCTTTCCCCTGTGTAATTACCTTAACAAGCTCCATCTGTTTTTATTCTCAGAAGGGATACTCCCTGATATATAGCTGCCTACCCCCTTCGTAAGTGCAGGTCCTAAATGAGCTTTTTTCTCTGTTCCCTCACCACAATCTTGATTCTTTTGGGGAGTTAGCAGTACAGTAACCATACCAGGAAGTACTTAATTTATTAAGCTACTGCTTTTCTTAATCTCAGTGGAGATATTTTCTGATAAACAGCTACCTATGCAGCATTTTCATTTCGTTCCTAAATGAGCTTTTATCTCTCTCCCCTCACCACAAATCAGATTCTTCTGAGGACATCCCAGTACATTATCCTTTCCCCTGTTTAATTACCTTAACAAGCTCCAGCTGTTTTTATTCTCAGAAGGTTTACTCCCTGATATACAGCTGCCTACCCCCTTCGTAAGTGCAGGTCCTAAATGTGCTTTTTCCTCTGTTCGCTCACCACAATCCAGATTCTTTTGGGGAGTTACCAGTACAGTAACCATACCAGGAAGTACTTAATTTATTAAGCTACTGCTTATCTTAATCTCAGTTTAGATATTTACTGATAAACAGCTACCTATGCAGCATTTTCATGTCGTTGCTAAATGAGCTTTTATCTCTCTCCCCTCATCACAAATCAGATTCTTCTGAGGAGTTCCCAGTACTTTATACTTTCCCCTGTGTAATTACCTTAACAAGCTCCAGCTGTTTTTATTCTCAGAAGGGATACTCAATGATATACAGCTGCCCACCCCCTTCGTAAGTGCAGGTCCTAAATGAGCTTTTTTCTCTGTTCCCTCACCACAATCCAGATTCTTTTAGGGAGTTACCAGTACAGTAACCATACCAGGAATTACTTAATTTATTAAGCTACTGCTTTTCTTAATCTCAGTGGAGATACTTACTGATAAACAGCTACCTACGCAGCATGTTCATGTCGTTCCTAAATGAGCTTTTATCTCTCTCCCCTCACCACAAATCAGATTCTTCTGAGGACTTCCCAGTACATTATCCTTTCCCCTGTGTAATTACCTTAACAAGCTCCAGCTGTTTTTATTCTCAGAAGGTTTACTCCCTGATATACAGCTGCCTACCCCCTCGTAATTGCAGGTATAATGAGCTTTTTCCTCTGTTTCCTCACCACAATCCAGATTCTTTTGGGGAGTTCCCAGTATATTACCCTTTCCCCTGTGTAATTACCTTAAGAAGCTCCAGCTATTTTTATTCTCAGTCGGGATACTCCCTGATATACAGCTGCCTACCCCCTTCATAAGTGCAGGTCCTAAATGAGCTTTTTTCTCTGTTCCCTCACAAAAATCCAGATTCTTTTGGGGAGTTACCAGTACAGTAACGATACCAAGAAGTACTTAATTTATTAAGCTACTGCTTTTCTTAATCTCAGTGGAGATATTTACTGATAAACAGCTACCTACGCAGCATGTTAATGGCGTTCATAAATGATCTTTTCTCTCTCTCCCCTCACCACAAATCAGGTTCTTCTGAGGAGTTCCCAGTACATTAGCCTTTCCCCTGTGTAATTCCCTTAACAAGCTCCAGCTGTTTTTATTCTCAGAAGGGATACTCCCGGATATACACCTCCATACCTCCTTCGTAAGTTCAGATCCTAAATGAGCTTTTTTCTCTGTTCCCTCACCACAATCCAGATTCTTTTGGGGAGTTACCTGTACAGTAACCATACCAGGAAGTACTTAATTTATTAAGCTACTGCTTTTCTTAATCTCAGTGGAGATATTTACTGATAAACAGCTACCTAAGCAGCATGTTAATGTCGTTCCTAAATGAGCTTTTATCTCTCTCCTCTCACCACAAATCAGATTCTTCTGAGGAGTTCCCAGTACATTATCCTTTCCCCTGTGTAATTACCTCAACAAGCTCCAGCTGTTTTTATTCTCAGAAGGTTTACTCCCTGATATACAGCTGCCTACCCCCTTCGTAAGTGTAGGTCCTAAATGAGCTTTTTTCTCTGTCTCCTCACCACAATCCAGATACTTTTGGGGAATTACCAGTACAGTAACCATTCCAGGAAGTAAGTAACTTATTAAGCTACTGCTTTTCTTAATCTCAGTGGAGATATTTACTGATAAACAGCTACCTATGCAGTATTTTCATGTCGTTCCTAAATGAGCTTTTATCACTCTCCCCTCACCACAAATCAGAATCTTCTGAGGAGTTCCCAGTACATTATCCTTTCCCCTGTGTAATTACCTTAACAAGCTCCAGCTGTTTTTATTTTCAGAAGGTTTACTCCCTGATATACAGCTGCCTACCCCCTTTGTAAGTGCAGGTCCTAAATGAGCTTTTTTCTCTGTTCCCTCACCACAATCCAGATTCTTTTGGCGAGTTACCAGTACAGTAACCATACCAGGAAGTACTTAATTTATTAAGCTACTGCTTTTCTTAATCTCAGTGGAGATATTTACTGATAAACAGCTACCTATGCAGCATGTTAATGTCGTTCTTAATGAGCTTTTATCTCTCTCCCCTCACCACAAATCAGATTCTTCTGAGGAGTTCCCAGTACATTATCCTTTCCCCTGTGTAATTACCTTAACAAGCTCCAGCTGTTTTTATTCTGAGAAGGGATACTCCCTGATATACAGCTGCCGACCCTCTTCGTAAGTGCAGGTCCTAAATGATCTTTTTTCTCTGTTCCCTCACCACAATCCAGATTATTTTGGGGAGTTACCAGTACAGTAACCATACCAGGAAGTACTTCATTTATTAAGCTACTGCTTTTCTTAATCTCAGTGGAGATATTTACTGATAAACAGATACCTACGCAGCATGTTCATGCCGTTCTTAAATGAGCTTTTATCTCTCTCCCCTCACCACAAATCAGATTCTTCTGAGGAGTTCCCAGTACATTATCCTTTCCCATGTGTAATTACCTTAACAAGCTCCAGCTGTTTTTATTCTCAGAAGGTTTACTCCCTGATATACAGCTGCCTACCCCCTTCGTAAGTGCAGGCCCTTAATGAGGTTTTTTCTCTGTTCCCTCACCACAATCCAGATTCTTTTCGGGAGTTACCAGTGAAGTTACCATAACAGGAAGTACTTAATTTATTAAGCTACTGCTTTTCTTAATCTCAGTGGAGATATTTACTGATAAACAGCTACCTACACAGCATGTTCATGTCGTTCCTAAATGAGCTTTTATCTCTCTCCCCTCACCACAAATAAGGTAGGTCTGAGGAGTTCCCAGTACATTTTCCTTTCCCATGTGTAATTACCTTAACAAGCTCCAGCTGATTTTACTCTCAGAAGGTTTACTCCATGATAAACAGCTGCTTACCCCCTTCAGAAGTGCAGGTCCTAAATGAGCTTTTTTCTCTGTTCCCTCACCACAATCCAGATTCTTTTGGGGAGTTACCAGTACAGTAACCATACCAGGAAGTACTTAATTTATTAAGCTACTGCTTTTCTTAATCTCAGTGGAGATATTTACTGATAAACTCCTACCTCTGCAGCATGTTCATTTCGTTCCTAAATGAGCTTTTATCTCTCTCCTCACCACAAATCAGATTCTTCTGAGGAGTTCCCAGTACATTATCCTTTCCCCTGTGTAATTACCTTAACAAGCTCCAGCTCGTTTTATTCTCAGAAGGGATACTCCCTGATATACAGCTAGCTACCCCCTTCGTAAGTGCAGTTCCTAAATGAGCTTTTATCTCTCTCCCCTCACCACGAATCAGATTCTTCTGTGGAGTTCCCAGTACATTATCCTTTCCCCTGTGTAATTACCTTAACAAGCTGCAGTTGTTTTTATTCTCAGAAGTTTTATTCCCTGATATACAGCTGCCTACCCCCTTCGTAAGTGCAGGTCCTAAATGAGCTTTTTTCTCTGTTCCTTCACCAAAATCCAGATTATTTGGGGAGTTACCAGTACAGTAACCATACCAGGAAGTACTTAATTTATTAAGCTACTGCTTTTCTTAATCTCAGTGGAGATATTTACTGATAAACAACTACGTACCCAGCATGTTCATGTCTTTCCTAAATGAGCTTTTATCTCTCTCCCCTCACCACAAATCAGATTCTTCTGAGGAGTTCCCAGTACATTATCCATTCCCCTGTGTAATTACCTTCACAAGCTCCAGCTGTTTTTATTCTCAGAAGGTTTAATCCCTGATATACAGCTGCCTAACCCATTCGTAAGTGCATGTCTTAAATGAGCTTTTTTCTCTGTTCCCTCACCACAATCCAGATTCTTTTGGGGAGTTACCAATACAGTAACCATACCAGGAAGTACTTAATTTATTAAGCTACTGCTTTTCTTAATCTCAGTGGAGATATTTACTGATAATCAGCTACATATGCAGCATGTTCATGTCATTCCTAAATGAGCTTTTATCTCTCTCCCCTCACCTCAAATCAGATTCTTCTGAGGAGTTCCCAGTATATTATCCTTTCCCCTGTGTAATTACTTTAACAAGCTCCAGCTGTTTTCATTCTCAGAAAGTTTACTCCCTGATATACTGCTGCCTACCCCCTTCCTAAGTGCAGGTCTTAAATGAGCTTTTTTCTCTGTTCCCTCACCACAATCCAGATTCTTTTGGGGAGTTACCAGTACAGTAACCATACCAGGAAGTACTTAATTTATTAAGTTACTGCTTTTATTAGTCTCAGGGGAGATACTTATTGATAAACAGCTCCCTATACAGCATGTTCATATCGTTCCTAAATGAGCTTTTATCTCTCTCCCCTCACCACAAATCAGATTCTACTGAGGAGTTCCCAGTACATTATCCATTCCCCTGTGTAATTACCTTAACAATCTGCAGCTGTTTTTATTCTCAGAACGGATACTCACTGATATACAGCTGCCTACCCTTCGTAAGTGCAGGTCCTAAATGAGCTTTTTTCTCTGTTCCCTCACCACAATCCAGATTCTTTTGGGGAGTTACCGTACAGTAACCATACCAGGAAGTACTTAATTTATTAAGCTACTGCTTTTCTTAATCTCAGTGGAGATATTTACTGATAAACAGCTACCTACGCAGCATGTTCATGTCGTTCCTAAATGAGCTTTTATCTCTCTCCCCTCACCACAAATCAGATTCTTCTGAGGAGTTCCCAGTACATTATCCTTTCCCCTGTGTAATTACCTTAACAACCTCCAGCTGTTTTTATTCTCAGAAGGTTTACTCCCTGATATACAGCTGCCTACCCCCTTCGTAAGTGCAAGTCATAAATGTGCTTTTTTCTCTGTTCCCTCACCACAATCAGGATGCTTTTGGAGAGTAACCAGTACAGTAACCATACCAGGAATGACTTAATTTATTAAGCTACTGCTTTTCTTAAACTCATTGGAGATATTTACTGCTAAACAGCCACCTATGCAGCATGTTCATGTCGTTCTTAAATGAGCTTTTATCTCTCTCCCCTCACCACAAATCAGATTCTTCTGATGAGTTCCCAGTACATTATCCTTTCTCCTGTGTAATTACCTTAACAAGCTCCAGCTGTTTTTATTCTCAGAAGTGATACTCTCTGATATACTGCTACCTACCCCCTTCGTAATTTCATGTCTTAAATGAGCTTTTTTCTCTGTTCCCTCACCACAATCCAGATTCTTTTGGGGAGTTACCAGTACAGTAACCATACCAGGAATTACTTAATTTATTAAGCTACGGCTTTTCTTAATCTCAGTGGAGATATTTACTGATAAACAGCTACCTACGCAGCATGTTCATGTCGTTCCTAAATGATCATTAATCTCTCTCCCCTCACCACAAGTCAGATTCTTCTGAGGAGTTCCCAGTACATTATCCTTTCCCCTGTGTAATTACCTTAACAAGCTCCAGCTGTTTTTATTCTCAGAAGGTTTACTCCCTGATATACAGCTGCCTAACCCCTTCGTAAGTGCAGGTCCTAAATGAGCTTTTTTCTCTGTTCCCTCACCACA
This sequence comes from Perognathus longimembris pacificus, assembly GCF_023159225.1. Taxonomy (NCBI): domain Eukaryota; kingdom Metazoa; phylum Chordata; class Mammalia; order Rodentia; family Heteromyidae; genus Perognathus; species Perognathus longimembris. Next base: position 17,593 of record NW_025956156.1, on the reverse strand, counting down.
ATCCAGATTCTTTTGGGGAGTTACCAGTACAGTAACCATACCAGGAAGTACTTAATTTATTAAGCTACTGCTTTTCTTAATCTCAGTGGAGATATTTACTGATAAACAGCTACCTACGCAGCATGTTCATGTCGTTCCTAAATGAGCTTTTATGTCTCTCCCCTCACCACAAATCAGATTCTTCTGAGGAATTCAGAGTAAATTATCCTTTACCCTGTGTAATTACCTTAACAAGCTCCAGCTGTTTTTATTCTCAGAAGGTTTACTCCCTGATATACAGCTGCCTACCCCCTTCGTAAGTGCAGGTCCTAAATGAGCTTTTTTCTCTGTTCCATCACCACAATCCAGATTCTTTTGGGGAGTTACCAGTACAGTAAACATTCCAGGTAGTACTTAATTTGTTAAGCTACTGCTTTTCTTAATCTCAGTGGAGATATTTGCTGAAAAACAGCTACCTACGCAGCATGTTCATGTCGTTCCTAAATGAGCTTTTATCTCTCTCCCCTCACCACAATTCAGATTCTTCTGAGGAGTTCCCAGTACATTATCCTTTCCCCTGTGTAATTACCTTAACAAGCTCCAGCTGTTTTTATTCTCAGAAGGTTTACTCCCTGATATACAGCTGCCTAACCCCTTCGTAAGTGCAGGTCTTTAATGAGCTTTTTTCTCTGTTCCCTCACCACAATCCAGATTCTTTTTGGGAGTTACCAGTACAGTAACCATACCAGGAAGTACTTCATTTATTAAGCTACTGCTTTTCTTAATCTCAGTGGAGATATTTACTGATACACAGCTACCTACCCAGCATGTTCATGTCGTTCCTAAATGAGCTTTTATCTCTCTCCCCTCACCACAAATCAGATTCTTCTGAGGAGTTCCCAGTACATTATCCTTTCCCCTGTGTAATTACCTTAACAAGCTCCAGCTGTTTTTATTCTCAGAAGGTTTACTCCCTGATATACAGCTGCCTACCCCCTTCGTAAATGCAGGTCCTAAATGAGCTTTTTTCTCTTTTCCCTCACCACAATCCAGATTCTTTTGGGGAGTTACCGTAAAGTACCCATACCAGGAAGTACTTAATTTATTAAGCTACTGCTTTTCTTAATCTCAGTGGAGATATTTACTGATAAACAGCTACCTACGCAGCATGTTCATGTCGTTCCTAAATGAGCTTTTATCTCTCTCCCCTCACCACAAATCAGATTCTTCTGAGGAGTTCCCAGTACATTATCCTTTCCCCTGTGTAATTACCTTAACAAGCTCCAGCTGTTTTTGTTCTCAGAAGGTTTACTCCCTGATATACAGCTGGCTACCCCCTTCGTAAGTGCAGGTCCTAAATGAGCTTTTTCCTCTGTTCCCTCACCACAATCCAGATTCTTTTGGGGAGTTCCCAGTATATTACCCTTAACCCTGTGTAATTACCTTAAAAAGCTCCAGCTATTTTTATTCTCAGAAGGGATACTCCCTGATATACAGCTGCCTACCCCCTTTGTAAGTGCAGGTCCTAAATGAGCTTTTTTCTCTGTTCCCTCACCACAATCCAGATTCTTTTGGGGAGTTACCAGTACAGTAACCATACCAGGAAGTAGTTAATTTATTAAGCTACTGCTTTTCTTAATCTCAGTGGAGATATTTACTGATAAACAGCTAACTATGCAGCATTTTCATGTCGTTCCTAAATGAGCTTTTACCTCTCTCCCCTCACCACAAATCAGATTCTTCTGAGGAGTTCCCAGTACATTATCCTTTCCCCTGTGTAATTACCTTAACAAGCTCCAGCTGTTTTTATTCTCAGAAGGGATACTCCCAGATATACAGCTGCCTACCCCCTTCGTAAGTGCAGGTCCTAAATGAGCTTTTTCCTCTGTTCCCTCACCACACTCCAGATTCTTTCGTGGAGTTACGAGTACAGTAGCCATACCAGGAAGTACTTAATTTATTAAGCTACTGCTTTTCTTAATCTCAGTGGAGATATTTACTGATAAACAGCTACCTATGCAGTATTTTTATGTCGTTCCTAAATGAGCTTTTATCTCTCTCCCCTCACCACAAATCAGATTCTTCTGAGGAGTTCCCAGTTCATTATCCTTTCCCCTGTGTAATTACCTTAACAAGCTCCATCTGTTTTTATTCTCAGAAGGGATACTCCCTGATATACAGCTGCCTACCCCCTTCGTAAGTGCAGGTCCTAAATGAGCTTTTTTCTCTGTTCCCTCACCACAATCTTGATTCTTTTGGGGAGTTAGCAGTACAGTAACCATACCAGGAAGCACTTAATTTATTAAGCTACTGCTTTTCTTAATCTCAGTGGAGATATTTTCTGATAAACAGCTACCTATGCAGCATTTTCATTTCGTTCCTAAATGAGCTTTTATCTCTCTCCCCTCACCACAAATCAGATTCTTCTGAGGACATCCCAGTACATTATCCTTTCCCCTGTTTAATTACCTTAACAAGCTCCAGCTGTTTTTATTCTCAGAAGGTTTACTCCCTGATATACAGCTGCCTACCCCCTTCGTAAGTGCAGGTCCTAAATGTGCTTTTTCCTCTGTTCGCTCACCACAATCCAGATTCTTTTGGGGAGTTACCAGTACAGTAACCATACCAGGAAGTACTTAATTTATTAAGCTACTGCTTATCTTAATCTCAGTTTAGATATTTACTGATAAACAGCTACCTATGCAGCATTTTCATGTCGTTGCTAAATGAGCTTTTATCTCTCTCCCCTCATCACAAATCAGATTCTTCTGAGGAGTTCCCAGTACTTTATACTTTCCCCTGTGTAATTACCTTAACAAGCTCCAGCTGTTTTTATTCTCAGAAGGGATACTCAATGATATACAGCTGCCCACCCCCTTCGTAAGTGCAGGTCCTAAATGAGCTTTTTTCTCTGTTCCCTCACCACAATCCAGATTCTTTTAGGGAGTTACCAGTACAGTAACCATACCAGGAATTACTTAATTTATTAAGCTACTGCTTTTCTTAATCTCAGTGGAGATACTTACTGATAAACAGCTACCTACGCAGCATGTTCATGTCGTTCCTAAATGAGCTTTTATCTCTCTCCCCTCACCAAAAATCAGATTCTTCTGAGGACTTCCCAGTACATTATCCTTTCCCCTGTGTAATTACCTTAACAAGCTCCAGCTGTTTTTATTCTCAGAAGGTTTACTCCCTGATATACAGCTGCCTACCCCCTCGTAATTGCAGGTATAATGAGCTTTTTCCTCTGTTTCCTCACCACAATCCAGATTCTTTTGGGGAGTTCCCAGTATATTACCCTTTCCCCTGTGTAATTACCTTAAGAAGCTCCAGCTATTTTTATTCTCAGTCGGGATACTCCCTGATATACAGCTGCCTACCCCCTTCATAAGTGCAGGTCCTAAATGAGCTTTTTTCTCTGTTCCCTCACAAAAATCCAGATTCTATTGGGGAGTTACCAGTACAGTAACGATACCAAGAAGTACTTAATTTATTAAGCTACTGCTTTTCTTAATCTCAGTGGAGATATTTACTGATAAACAGCTACCTACGCAGCATGTTAATGGCGTTCATAAATGATCTTTTCTCTCTCTCCCCTCACCACAAATCAGGTTCTTCTGAGGAGTTCCCAGTACATTAGCCTTTCCCCTGTGTAATTCCCTTAACAAGCTCCAGCTGTTTTTATTCTCAGAAGGGATACTCCCGGATATACACCTCCATACCTCCTTCGTAAGTTCAGATCCTAAATGAGCTTTTTTCTCTGTTCCCTCACCACAATCCAGATTCTTTTGGGGAGTTACCTGTACAGTAACCATACCAGGAAGTACTTAATTTATTAAGCTACTGCTTTTCTTAATCTCAGTGGAGATATTTACTGATAAACAGCTACCTAAGCAGCATGTTAATGTCGTTCCTAAATGAGCTTTTATCTCTCTCCTCTCACCACAAATCAGATTCTTCTGAGGAGTTCCCAGTACATTATCCTTTCCCCTGTGTAATTACCTCAACAAGCTCCAGCTGTTTTTATTCTCAGAAGGTTTACTCCCTGATATACAGCTGCCTACCCCCTTCGTAAGTGTAGGTCCTAAATGAGCTTTTTTCTCTGTCTCCTCACCACAATCCAGATACTTTTGGGGAATTACCAGTACAGTAACCATTCCAGGAAGTACGTAACTTATTAAGCTACTGCTTTTCTTAATCTCAGTGGAGATATTTACTGATAAACAGCTACCTATGCAGTATTTTCATGTCGTTCCTAAATGAGCTTTTATCACTCTCCCCTCACCACAAATCAGAATCTTCTGAGGAGTTCCCAGTACATTATCCTTTCCCCTGTGTAATTACCTTAACAAGCTCCAGCTGTTTTTATTTTCAGAAGGTTTACTCCCTGATATACAGCTGCCTACCCCCTTTGTAAGTGCAGGTCCTAAATGAGCTTTTTTCTCTGTTCCCTCACCACAATCCAGATTCTTTTGGCGAGTTACCAGTACAGTAACCATACCAGGAAGTACTTAATTTATTAAGCTACTGCTTTTCTTAATCTCAGTGGAGATATTTACTGATAAACAGCTACCTATGCAGCATGTTAATGTCGTTCTTAATGAGCTTTTATCTCTCTCCCCTCACCACAAATCAGATTCTTCTGAGGAGTTCCCAGTACATTATCCTTTCCCCTGTGTAATTACCTTAACAAGCTCCAGCTGTTTTTATTCTGAGAAGGGATACTCCCTGATATACAGCTGCCGACCCTCTTCGTAAGTGCAGGTCCTAAATGATCTTTTTTCTCTGTTCCCTCACCACAATCCAGATTATTTTGGGGAGTTACCAGTACAGTAACCCTACCAGGAAGTACTTCATTTATTAAGCTACTGCTTTTCTTAATCTCAGTGGAGATATTTACTGATAAACAGATACCTACGCAGCATGTTCATGCCGTTCTTAAATGAGCTTTTATCTCTCTCCCCTCACCACAAATCAGATTCTTCTGAGGAGTTCCCAGTACATTATCCTTTCCCATGTGTAATTACCTTAACAAGCTCCAGCTGTTTTTATTCTCAGAAGGTTTACTCCCTGATATACAGCTGCCTACCCCCTTCGTAAGTGCAGGCCCTTAATGAGGTTTTTTCTCTGTTCCCTCACCACAATCCAGATTCTTTTCGGGAGTTACCAGTGAAGTTACCATAACAGGAAGTACTTAATTTATTAAGCTACTGCTTTTCTTAATCTCAGTGGAGATATTTACTGATAAACAGCTACCTACACAGCATGTTCATGTCGTTCCTAAATGAGCTTTTATCTCTCTCCCCTCACCACAAATAAGGTAGGTCTGAGGAGTTCCCAGTACATTATCCTTTCCCATGTGTAATTACCTTAACAAGCTCCAGCTGATTTTATTCTCAGAAGGGATACTCCCTGATATACAGCTAGCTACCCCCTTCGTAAGTGCAGTTCCTAAATGAGCTTTTATCTCTCTCCCCTCACCACGAATCAGATTCTTCTGTGGAGTTCCCAGTACATTATCCTTTCCCCTGTGTAATTACCTTAACAAGCTGCAGTTGTTTTTATTCTCAGAAGTTTTATTCCCTGATATACAGCTGCCTACCCCCTTCGTAAGTGCAGGTCCTAAATGAGCTTTTTTCTCTGTTCCTTCACCAAAATCCAGATTCTTTTGGGGAGTTACCAGTACAGTAACCATACCAGGAAGTACTTAATTTATTAAGCTACTGCTTTTCTTAATCTCAGTGGAGATATTTACTGATAAACAACTACGTACCCAGCATGTTCATGTCTTTCCTAAATGAGCTTTTATCTCTCTCCCCTCACCACAAATCAGATTCTTCTGAGGAGTTCCCAGTACATTATCCATTCCCCTGTGTAATTACCTTCACAAGCTCCAGCTGTTTTTATTCTCAGAAGGTTTAATCCCTGATATACAGCTGCCTACCCCATTCGTAAGTGCATGTCTTAAATGAGCTTTTTTCTCTGTTCCCTCACCACAATCCAGATTCTTTTGGGGAGTTACCAATACAGTAACCATACCAGGAAGTACTTAATTTATTAAGCTACTGCTTTTCTTAATCTCAGTGGAGATATTTACTGATAATCAGCTACATATGCAGCATGTTCATGTCATTCCTAAATGAGCTTTTATCTCTCTCCCCTCACCTCAAATCAGATTCTTCTGAGGAGTTCCCAGTATATTATCCTTTCCCCTGTGTAATTACTTTAACAAGCTCCAGCTGTTTTCATTCTCAGAAAGTTTACTCCTGATATACTGCTGCCTACCCCCTTCCTAAGTGCAGGTCTTAAATGAGCTTTTTTCTCTGTTCCCTCACCACAATCCAGATTCTTTTGGGGAGTTACCAGTACAGTAACCATACCAGGAAGTACTTAATTTATTAAGTTACTGCTTTTATTAGTCTCAGGGGAGATACTTATTGATAAACAGCTCCCTATACAGCATGTTCATATCGTTCCTAAATGAGCTTTTATCTCTCTCCCCTCACCACAAATCAGATTCTACTGAGGAGTTCCCAGTACATTATCCATTCCCCTGTGTAATTACCTTAACAATCTGCAGCTGTTTTTATTCTCAGAACGGATACTCACTGATATACAGCTGCCTACCCTTCGTAAGTGCAGGTCCTAAATGAGCTTTTTTCTCTGTTCCCTCACCACAATCCAGATTCTTTTGGGGAGTTACCGTACAGTAACCATACCAGGAAGTACTTAATTTATTAAGCTACTGCTTTTCTTAATCTCAGTGGAGATATTTACTGATAAACAGCTACCAACGCAGCATGTTCATGTCGTTCCTAAATGAGCTTTTATCTCTCTCCCCTGACCACAAATCAGATTCTTCTGAGGAGTTCCCAGTACATTATCCTTTCCCCTGTGTAATTACCTTAACAACCTCCAGCTGTTTTTATTCTCAGAAGGTTTACTCCCTGATATACAGCTGCCTACCCCCTTCGTAAGTGCAAGTCATAAATGTGCTTTTTTCTCTGTTCCCTCACCACAATCCAGATGCTTTTGGAGAGTAACCAGTACAGTAACCATACCAGGAATGACTTAATTTATTAAGCTACTGCTTTTCTTAAACTCATTGGAGATATTTACTGATAAACAGCCACCTATGCAGCATGTTCATGTCGTTCTTAAATGAGCTTTTATCTCTCTCCCCTCACCACAAATCAGATTCTTCTGATGAGTTCCCAGTACATTATCCTTTCCCCTGTGTAATTACCTTAACAAGCTCCAGCTGTTTTTATTCTCAGAAGTGATACTCTCTGATATACTGCTACCTACCCCCTTCGTAATTTCATGTCTTAAATGAGCTTTTTTCTCTGTTCCCTCACCACAATCCAGATTCTTTTGGGGAGTTACCAGTACAGTAACCATACCAGGAATTACTTAATTTATTAAGCTACGGCTTTTCTTAATCTCAGTGGAGATATTTACTGATAAACAGCTACCTACGCAGCATGTTCATGTCGTTCCTAAATGATCATTTATCTCTCTCCCCTCACCACAAGTCAGATTCTTCTGAGGAGTTCCCAGTACATTATCCTTTCCCCTGTGTAATTACCTTAACAAGCTCCAGCTGTTTTTATTCTCAGAAGGTTTACTCCCTGATATACAGCTGCCTAACCCCTTCGTAAGTGCAGGTCCTTAATGAGCTTTTTTCTCTGTTCCCTCACCACAATCCAGATTCTTTTGGGGAGTTACCAGTACAGTAACCATACCAGGAAGTACTTAATTTATTAAGCTACTGCTTTTCTTAATCTCAGTGGAGATATTTACTGATAAACAGCTACCTACGCAGCATGTTCATGTCGTTCCTAAATGAGCTTTTATGTCTCTCCCCTCACCACAAATCAGATTCTTCTGAGGAATTCAGAGTAAATTATCCTTTACCCTGTGTAATTACCTTAACAAGCTCCAGCTGTGTTTATTCTCAGAAGGTTTACTCCCTGATATACAGCTGCCTACCCCCTTCGTAAGTGCAGGTCCTAAATGAGCTTTTTTCTCTGTTCCATCACCACAATCCAGATTCTTTTGGGGAGTTACCAGTACAGTAAACATTCCAGGTAGTACTTAATTTGTTAAGCTACTGCTTTTCTTAATCTCAGTGGAGATATTTGCTGAAAAACAGCTACCTACTCAGCATGTTCATGTCGTTCCTAAATGAGCTTTTATCTCTCTCCCCTCACCACAATTCAGATTCTTCTGAGGAGTTCCCAGTACATTATCCTTTCCCCTGTGTAATTACCTTAACAAGCTCCAGCTGTTTTTATTCTCAGAAGGTTTACTCCCTGATATACAGCTGCCTAACCCCTTCGTAAGTGCAGGTCCTTAATGAGCTTTTTTCTCTGTTCCCTCACCACAATCCAGATTCTTTTTGGGAGTTACCAGTACAGTAACCATACCAGGAAGTACTTCATTTATTAAGCTACTGCTTTTCTTAATCTCAGTGGAGATATTTACTGATACACAGCTACCTACCCAGCATGTTCATGTCGTTCCTAAATGAGCTTTTATCTCTCTCCCCTCACCACAAATCAGATTCTTCTGAGGAGTTCCCAGTACATTATCCTTTCCCCTGTGTAATTACCTTAACAAGCTCCAGCTGTTTTTATTCTCAGAAGGTTTACTCCCTGATATACAGCTGCCTACCCCCTTCGTAAATGCAGGTCCTAAATGAGCTTTTTTCTCTTTTCCCTCACCACAATCCAGATTCTTTTGGGGAGTTACCGTAACAGTAACCATACCAGGAAGTACTTAATTTATTAAGCTACTGCTTTTCTTAATCTCAGTGGAGATATTGACTGATAAACAGCTACTTACGCAGCATGTTCATGTCTTTCCTAAATGAGCTTTTATCTCTCTCCCCTCACCACAAATCAGATTCTTCTGAGGAGTTCCCAGTACATTATCCTTTACCCTGTGTAATTACCTTAACAAGCTCCAGCTGTTTTTGTTCTCAGAAGGGATACTCCCTGATATACAGCTGCCTACCCCCTTCGTAAGTGCAGGTCCTAAATGAGCTTTATTCTCTGTTCGCTCACCACAATCCAGATTCTTTTGGGGAGTTACAAGTACAGTAACCATACAAGGAAGTACTTAATTTATTAAGTTACTTCTTCTCTTAATCTCAGTGGAGATATTTACTGATAACAGCTACCTACGCAGCATGTTCATGTCGTATAAATGAGCTTTTATCTCTCTCCCCTCATCACAAATCAGATTCTTCTGAGGAGTTCCAAGTACATTATCCTTTCCCCTGTGTAATTACCTTAACAAGCTCCAGCTATTTATATTCTCAGAAGGGATACTCCCTGATATACAGCTGCCTACCCTTTTCGTAAGTGCAAGTCCTAAATGTGCTTTTTTCTCTGTTCCCTCACCACAATCCAGATTCTTTTGGGGAGTTACCAGTACAGTAACCATACTAGGAAGTACTTAATTTATTAAGCTACTGCTTTTCTTAATCTCAGTGGAGATATTTACTGATAAACAGCTACCTACGCAGCATTTTCATGTCGTTCCTAAATGAGCTTTTATCTCTCTCCCATCGCTAAAAATCAGATTCTTCTGAGGAGTTCCCAGTACATTATCCTTTCCCCTGTGTAATTACCTTAACAAGCTCCAGCTGTTTTTATTCTCGGAAGTGATACTCCCTGATATACAGCTGCCTACCCCCTTCGTAAGTGCAGGTCCTAAATGAGCTTTTTTCACTGTTCACTCACCACATTCAAATTGTTTTGGCGAGTTACCAGTACAGTAACCATACCAGGAAGTACTTAATTTATTAAGCTACTGCTTTTATTAATCTCAGTGGAGATATTTACTGATAAACAGCTACCTATGCAGCATTTTCATGTCGTTCTTAAATGAGCTTTTATCTCTCTCCCCTCACCACCAATCAGATTCTTCTGAGGAGTTCCCAGTACATTATCCTTCCCCTGTGTAATTACCTTAACAAGCTCCAGCTGTTTTTATTCGCAGAAGGTTTACTCCCTGATATACAGCTGCCTACCCCCTTCGTAAGTGCAGGTCCTAAATGGGCTTTTTTCTCTGTTCCCTCACCACAATCCAGATTCTTTTGGGGATTTACCAGTACAGTAACCATACCAGGAAGTACTTAATTTATTAAGCTACTGCCTTTCTTAATCTCAGTGGAGATATTTACTGATAAACAGCTACCTACGCAGCATGTTCATGTCGTTCTAAATGAGCTTTTATCTCTCACCCCTCACCACAAATCAGATTCTTCTGAGGAGTTCCCAGTACAATATCTTTCCCCTGTGTAATTACCTTAACGAGCTCCAGCTGTTTTTATTCTCAGAAGGGATACTCCCTGATATACAGCTGCCTATCCCCTTCGTTAGTGCAGTTCCTAAATGAGCTTTTTTCTCTGTTCCCTCACCACAATCCAGATTCTTTTGGGAGTTACCAGTACAGTAACCATACCAGGAAGTACTTAATTTATTAAGCTACTGCTTTTCTTAATCTCAGTGGAGATATTTACTGATAAACAGCTACCTACGCAGCATGTTCATGTCGGTCATAAATGAGCTTTTATCTCTCTCCCCTCACCACAATTCAGATTCTTCTGAGGAGATCCCAGTACATTATCCTTTCCCCTGTGTAATTACCTTAAGGAGCTCAGGCTGTTTTTATACTCAGAAGGTTTACTCCCTGATATACAGCTACCTACCCCCTTTGTAAGTGCAGGTCCTAAATGAGCTTTTTTCTCTGTTCCCTCACCACAATCCAGATTCTTTTGGGGAGTTACCAGTACAGTAACCATACCAGGAAGTACTTAATTTATTAAGCTACTGCTTTTCTTAACCTCAGTGGAGATATTTACTGATAAACAGCTACCTATGCTGCATGTTCATGTCGTTCCTAAATGAGATTTTATCTCTCTCCCCTCACCACAAATCAGATTCTTCTGAGGAGTTCCCAGTACATCATCCTTTCCCCTTTGTGATTACCTTAACAATGTCCAGCTGTTTTTATTCTCAGAAGGGATACTCCCTGATATACAGCTGCCTACCCCCTTCGCAAGTGCAGGTCTAAATGAGATTTTTTCTCTGTTCCCTCACCACAATCCAGATTCTTTTGCTGAGTTACCAGTACAGTAACCATGCCAGGAAGTACTTAATTTATTAAGCTACTGCTTTTCTTAATCACAGTGGAGATATTTACTGATAAACAGCTACCTACGCAGCATATTCATGTCGTTCCTAAATGAGCTTTTATCTCTCTCCCCTCACCCCAAATCAGATTCTTCTGAGGATTTCCCAGTACATTATCCTTTCCCCTGTGTAATTACCTTAACAAGCTCCAGCTGTTTTTATTCTCAGAAGGTTTACTCCCTGATATACAGCTGCCTACCTCCTTCGTAAGTGCAGGTCCTAAATGAGCTTTTTTCTCTGTTCCATCACCACAATCCAGATTCTTTTGGGGAGTTACCAGTACAGTAAACATTCCAGGTAGTACTTAATTTGTTAAGCTACTGCTTTTCTTAATCTCAGTGGAGATATTTGCTGAAAAACAGCTACCTACGCAGCATGTTCATGTCGTTCCTAAATGAGCTTTTATCTCTCTCCCCTCACCACAATTCAGATTCTTCTGAGGAGTTCCCAGTACATTATCCTTTCCCCTGTGTAATTACCTTAACAAGCTCCAGCTGTTTTTATTCTCAGAAGGTTTACTCCCTGATATACAGCTGCCTAACCCCTTCGTAAGTGCAGGTCCTTAATGAGCTTTTTTCTCTGTTCCCTCACCACAATCCAGATTCTTTTTGGGAGTTACCAGTACAGTAACCATACCAGGAAGTACTTCATTTATTAAGCTACTGCTTTTCTTAATCTCAGTGGAGATATTTACTGATACACAGCTACCTACCCAGCATGTTCATGTCGTTCCTAAATGAGCTTTTATCTCTCTCCCCTCACCACAAATCAGATTCTTCTGAGGAGTTCCCAGTACATTATCCTTTCCCCTGTGTAATTACCTTAACAAGCTCCAGCTGTTTTTATTCTCAGAAGGTTTACTCCCTGATATACAGCTGCCTACCCCCTTCAAATGCAGGTCCTAAATGAGCTTTTTTCTCTGTTCCCTCACCACAATCCAGATTCTTTTGGGGAGTTACCGTACAGTACCCATACCAGGAAGTACTTAATTTATTAAGCAACTGCTTTTCTTAATCTCAGTGGAGATATTTACTGATAAACAGCTACCTACGCAGCATGTTCATGTCGTTCCTAAATGAGCTTTTATCTCTCTCCCCTCACCACAAATCAGATTCTTCTGAGGAGTTCCCAGTACATTATCCTTTCCCCTGTGTAATTACCTTAAGAAGCTCAGGCTGTTTTTATACTCAGAAGGTTTACTCCCTGATATACAGCTACCTACCCCCTTTGTAAGTGCAGGTCCTAAATGAGCTTTTTTCTCTGTTCCCTCACCAGAATCCAGATTCTTTTGGGGAGTTACCAGTACAGTAACCATACCAGGAAGTACTTAATTTATTAAGCTACTGCTTTTCTTAATCTCAGTGGAGATATTTACTGATAAACATCTTCCTATGCTGCATGTTCATGTCGTTCATAAATGAGATTTTATCTCTCTCCCCTCACCACAAATCAGATTCTTCTGAGGAGTTCCCAGTACATTATCCTTTCCCCTGTGTAATTACCTTAACAAGCTCCAGCTGTTTTTATTCTCAGAAGGTTTACTCCCTGATATACAGCTGTCTAACCCCTTCGTAAGTGCAGGTCCTAAATGAGCTTTTTTCTCTGTTCCCTCACCACAATCTAGATTCTTTTGGGGAGTTACCAGTACAGTAACCATACCAGGAAGTACTGAATTTATTAAGCTACTACTTTTCTTAATCTCAGTGGAGATATTTACTGATAAACAGCTACCTATGCAGCATGTTCATGTCGTTCCTAAATGACCTTTTATCTCTCTCCCCTCACCACAAATCAGATTCTTCTGAGGAGTTCCCAGTACATTATCCTTTACCCTGTGTAATTACCTTAACAAGCTCCAGCTGTTTTTATTCGCAGAAGATTTACTCCCTGATATACAGCTGCCTACCCCCTTCGTAATTGCAGGTCCTAAATGGGCTTTTTTCTCTGTTCCCTCACCACAATCCAGATTCTTTTGGGGAGTTACCTTTACAGTATCCATACCAGAAAGTACTTAATTTATTAAGCTACTGCCTTTCTTAATCTCAGTGGAGATATTTACTGATAAACATCTACCTACGCAGCATGTTCATATCGTTCCTAAATGAGCTTTTATCTCTCACCCCTCACCACAAATCAGATTCTTCTGAGGAGTTCCCAGTACATTATCCTTTCCCCTGTGTAATTACCTTAACATGCTCCAGCTGATTTTATTCTCAGAAGGGATACTCCCTGATATACAGATGCCTACCCCTTCGTTAGTGCAGTTCCTAAATGAGATTTTTTTCTCTGTTCCCTCACCACAATCCAGATTCTTTTGGGGAGTTACCAGTACAGTAACCATACCAGGAAGTACTTAATTTATTAAGCTACTGCTTTTCTTAATCTCAGTGGAGATATTTACTGATAAACAGCTACCTACGCAGCATGTTCTTGTCGTTCTTAAATGAGCTTTTATCTCTCTCCCCTCACCACAAATCAGATTCTTCCGAGGAGTTCCCAGTACATTATCCTTTCCCCTGTGTAATTACCTTAACAAGATCCAGCTGTTTTTATTCTCTGAAGGGATACTCCCTGATATACAGCTGCCTAACCCTTCGTAAGTGCAGGTCCTAAATGAGCTTTTTTGTATGTTCCCTCACCACAATCCAGATTCTTTTGGGGAGTTAAAAGTACAGTAACCATACCAGGATGTACTTAATTTATTAAGCTACTGCTTTTCTTAATCTCAGTGGAGATATTTACTGATAAACAGCTACCTATGCAGCATGTTCACGTCGTTCCTAAATGAGCTTTAATCTCTCTCCCCTCACCACAAATCAGATTCTTCTGAGGAGTTCCCAGTACATTATCCTTTCCCCTGTGTAATTACCTTAACAAGCTCAGGCTGTTTTTATTCTCAGAAGGTTTACTCCCTGATATACAGCTGCCTACCCCCTTCGTAAGTGCACGTCCTAAATGAGGTTTTTTCTCTCTTCCCTCACCACCATACAGATTCTTTTGGAGAGTTACCAGTACAGTAACCATTCCAGGAAATACTTCATTTATTAAGCTACTGCTTTTCTTAATCTCAGTGGAGATATTTACTGATAAACAGCTACCTACGCAGCATGTTCATGTCGTTCCTAAATGAGCTTTTATCTCTCTCCCCTCACCACAAATCAGATTCTTCTGAGGAGTTCCCAGTACATTATCCATTCCCCTGTGTAATTACCTTAAGAAGCTCAGGCTGTTTTTTATACTCAGAAGGTTTACTCCCCGATATACAGCTACCTACCCCCTTTGTAAGTGCAGGTCCTAAATGAGCTTTTTTCTCTGTTCCCTCACCAGAATCCAGATTCTTTTGGGGAGTTACCAGTACAGTAACCATACCAGGAAGTACTTAATTTATTAAGCTACTGCTTTTCTTAATCTCAGTGGAGATATTTACTGATAAACAGCTACCTATGCTGCATGTTCATGTCGTTCCTAAATGAGCTTTTATCTCTCTCCCCTCACCACAAATCAGATTCTTCTGAGGAGTTCCCAGTACATTATCCTTTCCCCTGTGTAATTACCTTAACAAGCTCCCGCTGTTTTTATTCTCAGAAGGGATACTCTCTGATATACAGATGCCTACCCCTTCGTTAGTGCAGTTCCTAAATGAGATTTTTTCTCTGTTCCCTCACCACAATCCAGATTCTTTTGGGGAGTTACCAGTACAGTAACCATACCAGGAAGTACTTAATTTATTAAGCTACTGCTTTTCTTAATCTCAGTGGAGATACTTATTGATAAACAGCTCCCTATACAGCATGTTCATATCGTTCCTAAATGAGCTTTTATCTCTCTCCCCTCACCAAAAATCAGATTCTACTGAGGAGTTCCCAGTACATTATCCTTTCCCTTGTGGAATTACCTTAACAAGCTCCAGCTGTTTTTATTCTCAGAAGGTTTACTCCGTCATATACAGCTGCCTACCCCCTTCGTAAGTGCAGGTCCTAAATGAGCTTTTTTCTCTGTTCCCTCACCACAATCCAGATTCTTTTGGGGAGTTACCAGTACAGTAACCATACCAGGAAGTACTTAATTTATTAAGCTACTGCTTTTCTTAAACTCAGTGGAGATATTTACTGATAAACAGCTACCTACGCAGCATGTTCATGTCGTTCCTAAATGAGCTTTTATGTCTCTCCCCTCACCACAAATCAGATTCTTCTGAGGAATTCAGAGTAAATTATCCTTTACCCTGTGTAATTACCTTAACAAGCTCCAGCTGTTTTTATTCTCAGAAGGTTTACTCCCTGATATACAGCTGCCTACCTCCTTCGTAAGTGCAGGTCCTAAATGAGCTTTTTTCTCTGTTCCATCACCACAATCCAGATTCTTTTGGGGAGTTACCAGTACAGTAAACATTCCAGGTAGTACTTAATTTGTTAAGCTACTGCTTTTCTTAATCTCAGTGGAGATATTTGCTGAAAAACAGCTACCTACGCAGCATGTTCATGTCGTTCCTAAATGAGCTTTTATCTCTCTCCCCTCACCACAATTCAGATTCTTCTGAGGAGTTCCCAGTACATTATCCTTTCCCCTGTGTAATTACCTTAACAAGCTCCAGCTGTTTTTATTCTCAGAAGGTTTACTCCCTGATATACAGCTGCCTAACCCCTTCGTAAGTGCAGGTCCTTAATGAGCTTTTTTCTCTGTTCCCTCACCACAATCCAGATTCTTTTTGGGAGTTACCAGTACAGTAACCATACCAGGAAGTACTTCATTTATTAAGCTACTGCTTTTCTTAATCTCAGTGGAGATATTTACTGATACACAGCTACCTACCCAGCATGTTCATGTCGTTCCTAAATGAGCTTTTATCTCTCTCCCCTCACCACAAATCAGATTCTTCTGAGGAGTTCCCAGTACATTATCCTTTCCCCTGTGTAATTACCTTAACAAGCTCCAGCTGTTTTTATTCTCAGAAGGTTTACTCCCTGATATACAGCTGCCTACCCCCTTCGTAAATGCAGGTCCTAAATGAGCTTTTTTCTCTGTTCCCTCACCACAATCCAGATTCTTTTGGGGAGTTACCGTACAGTACCCATACCAGGAAGTACTTAATTTATTAAGCAACTGCTTTTCTTAATCTCAGTGGAGATATTTACTGATAAACAGCTACCTACGCAGCATGTTCATGTCGTTCCTAAATGAGCTTTTATCTCTCCCCCCTCACCACAAATCAGATTCTTCTGAGGAGTTCCCAGTACATTATCCTTTCCCCTGTGTAATTACCTTAACAAGCTCCAGCTGTTTTTGTTCTCAGAAGGTTTACTCCCTGATATACAGCTGCCTACCCCCTTCGTAAGTGCAGGTCCTAAATGAGCTTTTTTCTCTGTTCCCTCACCACAATCCTGATTCTTTTGGGGAGTTACCAGTACAGTAACCATACCAGGAAGTACTTAATTTATTAAGCTACTGCTTTTCTTAATCTCAGTGGAGATATTTACTGATAATCAGCTACATATGCAGCATGTTCATGTCATTTCTAAATGAGCTTTTATCTCTCTCCCCTCACCTCAAATCAGATTCTTCTGAGGAGTTCCCAGTACATTATCCTTTCCCCTGTGTAATTACTTTAACAAGCTCCAGTTGTTTTCATTCTCAGAAGGTTTACTCCCTGATATACTGCTGCCTACCCCCTTCCTAAGTGCAGGTGTTAAATGAGCTTTTTTCTCTGTTCCCTCACCACAATCCAGATTCTTTTGGGGAGTTACCAGTACAGTAACCATACCAGGAAGTACTTAATTTATTAAGTTACTGCTTTTATTAGTCTCAGGGGAGATACTTATTGATAAACAGCTCCCTATACAGCATGTTCATATCGTTCCTAAATGAGCTTTTATCTCTCTCCCCTCACCACAAATCAGATTCTACTGAGGAGTTCCCAGTACATTATCCTTTCCCTTGTGTAATTACCTTAACAAGCTCCAGCTGTTTTTATTCTCAGACGGTTTACTCCGTCATATACAGCTGCCTACCCCCTTCGTAAGTGCAGGTCCTAAATGAGCTTTTTTCTCTGTTCCCTCACCACAATCCAGATTCTTTTGGGGAGTTACCAGTACAGTAACCATACCAGGAAGTACTTAATTTATTAAGCTACTGCTTTTCTTAAACTCAGTGGAGATATTTACTGATAAACAGCTACCTACGCAGCCTGTTCATGTCGTTCCTAAATGAGCTTTTATCTCTCTCCCCGCACCACAAATCAGATTCTTCTGAGGAGTTCCCAGTACATTATCCCTTCACCTGTGTAATTACCTTAACAAGCTCCAGCTGATTTTATTCTCAGAAGGTTTACTCCATGATATACAGCTGCCTACCCCCTTCGTAAGTGCAGGTCCTAAATGAGCTTTTTTCTCTGTTCCATCACCACAATC
>NW_025956155.1:0-81965 GCF_023159225.1 Perognathus longimembris pacificus | reverse complement strand
AAAGCTCCTTTTCGGGACCTGAGCCAGGTAGTGTGGCAAATTCATGTAAGCCCCACAGTTGGTATGCTGAGGCAGGAAGATTGAGAATTCACAACCAGCTTGTTCTAATGTAGAAATAAAATGTCTGCAGGAAAAAGAATACAGAAAGGATAGAAAAGAGAAGGATGGGAAGGGAGGATGAGGAGAAGTGGAGGCACAAGAGGGGGAACAGAGGGATAGAGGAAAGGAGGGAAAGGGGAGAAAGGAGAAGGGGGAGGAAGCTGAGAGAGGCAGTTTTCAAGTGAAAAGGGGAACGATGTGATGTGTTGTGATGTGACAAGATTTGAAGATGTGATGTGAAGATGAGACTTGTGATATATCGTGATGATATGATGAAATTCTGTGAGTTGGTGACATGATGTGATAATGTGACATATTTTGGTGACCTGAAGTGATCTGGCGATATGAAGTGATAGTGTGATATGATGTGATGTGATGATGTAACAACTGTAACTATGTGAAGATGTGATATAAGGCAATGCGATGATGTGATATGATAATATGGGGTGATGATGTAATCTAATTTTCTGCAGCATAACTAGAAATTGTAATTCACACCAAGTATCTTTAACACCTTAACCATAGCCTGAATATCGACAACCCCATACCAGAGCCATAATCGCAATCACGCCAACACTGAAAAAACTAGCCCTAACACCAGAAACCCCGACCTCTAACCACAGACACCTAACAACCCAATTCGTTAAACTAAAGCACAACCGAACCAATTCCGTGACTTATCACACAATGTTCTGCACCATTGGAGGTTGGTGGCCTTTTCTCAAGCATGCTTAAGGGGTGTCCAAGTTTACACACAAAGATAGACAGCACTTGATCCCCCACACATACCATCACATGTGTGGGCATAGCAGGTACATGAACACACTGAAAGCACAGCTGACCATTTGTTAAAGTCTCCATTGTCACCCAAGGTTACGTGAAGCGAGAGCACACTATCAAGCATGGTATGTCCAAGCACTCTGATCAAGCAACCCCACAACAACTGAAAGCCATACAGGTTTGAAATCATGAATACTCACAAGTACCTCAAACACATACCTGGAGAAAACAGAGAAGAAAAGAGACAGAGGGAAGGGGAGAGAAGAGTACAAAATGACAGTAGAGGAGGAGAAGAGAGAATACACTTTTGAAATGAAAAGGGGGATGAAATCCCATACTATTTTATTCTACAGGTAAGTCTCTTGCTACTAAAACAGAACTAAATAAGTACCTTTTCAAAATTTTAGATCATAAATTATAGATTATAAAAATGAACCAGTTAGGGTGGCAGATTCAGGTAAGGTTGACATGATGTCATGTGAGGATGTATGGTAATCTGAGGATGCAATGGTTATGTGATGGGGTGATGTAATGTGATGGTGTGAAGTGATGTAATGTGATCTTTCCACAGCATAACTAAACACTTAATTGTAATTCACACCACGAGTATCCTTATCACCGAACCTTAACATCTACAACCCTACGCCTGAACACTATAAATCCTAACAACCCTCAGGACAGTAGCCCTAAGAACTCTAACCCTTACCTCTAACCTCAGACACCTAACACAATCCTTAAACTAAAGCCCAACCCCAACCCACTCCATCACTTACCACACAGTGCTCTGCATCCTTGGAGGTAGGTAGCCTTATTTTGTCAAACATGCTTAACATGTGTTCAAGTTGACACATATACACAGCACTCAATCCCTCACCCATACCCTCACGTGTGTGCAGAGCAGGTACATAAACACAGTGAAAGCACAGCTGACCACTTGCTCAAGTCTCCATTGTCACCCATTATTAGGCACAGCCAGAGCACACCATCAGGCATGGTAAGGCAAGGACTCTGATCAAGCAACCCCACAACTGCTGAAGGTCATCGGAGTGGCCTGACACACATTCTGAACCACACGGGTTTGTAATCATGA
Source organism: Perognathus longimembris pacificus (assembly GCF_023159225.1). NCBI lineage: Eukaryota > Metazoa > Chordata > Mammalia > Rodentia > Heteromyidae > Perognathus > Perognathus longimembris. The sequence continues at coordinate 79,996 of NW_025956155.1, read as the reverse complement.
ATACTAACATGTGCATCAAACATAAAATGTATGGAGAAAACAAGAAAAGGAGGAGAGGGGAGGAAGCACAGGATGCAGGGGCGGAGGGGGCAGGTTAGAGGAAGAAAGTAGAAAATAAAAGTTTTCAAATGAGGGGCTGGGGATATGGCCTAGTGGCAAGAGTGCTTGCCTCGTATACATGAAGGCCCTAGGTTCCATTCCCCAGCACCACATATACTGAAAACGGCCAGAAGTGGCGCTGAGGCTCAAGTGGCAGAGTGCTAGCCTTGAGCAAAAAGAAGCCAGGGACAGTGCTCAGGCCCTGAGTCCAAGGCCCAGGACTGGCCAAAAAAAAAAAAAAGTTTTCAAATGAAAAGGGGAATGAAGTCCCATTCTATTTTGTTCTACGGGTCTCTTGCTAATAAAAAAGAACTAAAGTGCCTTTTCAGGAACTTGTAGATCATAAATTGAGCCAGGAAAGGTAGCAAATTCAGGTAAGCTCCACAGTTGGCAGGCTGAGGCAAGACGATTGAAATTTCAAATCCGGCATGGTCTAGTGTAAAAATACAATGTCTGGAGGAAAGAGAAAAGATATAAAAGAGAAAGATGGGAGGGTCAGAGGAGGAATAAGACGAGAAGGATGAATAGAGAAGGGGGAGTAGGAGGGAGAGGAGAAGAGAGAGGCAGTTTTCAATTGACAAGGGGAATGATGTGATGTGACGTGACAAGATATGATGGTGTGATGTGATTATGTGACGTGATGTGTTCATGTAACATGATTTGAGGATGTCATGTGATGTGAAGATGTTAATTGGTATGTGATGAAGTCCTGTGACTTGGTGACTAGATGTGATTTGAGGTGACATGATCTGGTGATATGAAGTGGTGTGACTTGATATGATGGTGTGACCAGATATGATGATGTGATGAGATGATGTGGTATGATATGTTCTAGTGTGAGGATGTAACGTGATGAATGGTGATGTGATGTGACGTGATGATGTGATCTGTTTCTCTGCAGCATAACTAAAAATTGTAATGCACACCCTGAGTCTACTTAACAGCACACAACCTTAACCCTATCCTTAAGATCCACAACCCTACACCTGAACCCTCATCTCAATCATACCAACCCTGAAAACAGTAGCCCTGAGACCTGAAACCCCTACCTCCAACCCTAGACACCTAACAACCCAATTACTTAAATTAAACCCAAACCCCAAACCACTCCGTGACATACCAGACAGGGTTCTGCATCCTTGGAGGTATGTAGCCTTATTTTCTCAAACATGCTTAAGGGGTTTCCAAGTTTACACACAAAGATACACAGCACTCAAACCCCCACCCATACCCTCACATGTGTGTGCAGAGCAGGTGCATGAACACAGTGAAAGCACAGCTGACCATTTTTTCAAGTCTCCATTGTCACCCATAGTTAAGCGCAGCAGGAGCACACCATAAGGCATGATAGGTCAAGGACTCTGATCAACAACCCCCACAACTCCACAACTGCTGATGGCCATCGGATTGGCCTGACACACATTATGAACCACACAGACTTGGAATCATGAATACAAACATGTACCACAAGCATAAAACGTATGGAAAAAAGAGAGAAGAGAAGGAGCAGACGGGTGAGAGGCGGGGAGGAGAAAATACAGTTTCAAAATGAAAAGGTGAATGAAATCCCATTCTATTTTATTCTATAGGTAAGTCTCTTACTATTGAAACACAACTAAAAAAGTGCCTTTTCAAGTACTTTTAAATCATATATTGAGCCAGGTAGGGTGGCAAATTCAGGTAAGCTCCACAGTTGGTAGGAAGAGCCAGGAAGATTGAGAGTACAGAACCCCCCTGGGTCTAATGTAGAAATACAATGTCTAGAGGAAAAAGAAAAGAGGAAACATAGGAGGAAGAGGAGAGTGGAGGACGGCAAGGAGGGCGAGGAAGAGGGAGAGGAGATGGGAAGAGGAAAGGAGGGGAATGGGAGAGCAGGGGAGGGGAGGAGGGAGCAGAGAGGACACAGGCAGTTTTCAAGTGACAAGGGGAATGATGTGATGTATTGTGATTGCTGATATGATGTGACCTGTGGAATGGTGTGATATTATATGACAAAATATGATGGTGTGATGTGACAATGTGACGTGATATATTGAAACGTGATGTGATGTGACATTTGAGGATATGATAGTGTGATGTGAAGATATGACTTTATATGAAGATGTGATGTGATGTCACATGATGTAAGGCAGTCCTATGGCTTGTTGACGTGATGAGATGGTGTGACGTGTTGTGATGTGACGTGATGCGATGATGTGTGGGGATGATGTGGAACGATATGATGTAACGGGAGGATGTGACATATTGTGAAATGAAAAAGAATGATGAGAAATGATGTGTTGTTGTGATGTAGGATGTGAAATGATGTGATGATGCGACATGATATGAGGATGTAATCTAATATTCTGCAGCATGAATAAAAACTGTAATTCACACCAAGTATCCTTAACACCCAACCTTAACCCTATCCTTAATATCGACAATCCTACACCTGAACCCTAATCTCAATCATACGAAACCTGAAAACAGTAGTCCTAAGAACACCCCAGACACCTAACAACCCAATTCCTTACACTAAAGCCCAAACCACTCCATTGCTTACCAGTGTTCTGCATCCTGGAGGGAGGTGGCCTTGTTTTGTCAAACATACTTAAGGGGTGTCCAAGTTTACACACAGACACGCAGCACTCTACCCCCCACCCATACCCTCACATGTGTGTGCAGACCTGGTGCATGAACACAGTGAAAACAAAGCTAACCGTTTATTCAAGTCTCCATTATCACACAAATTAGGCGCAGCAGGAACACACCATCAGATATTGTAGATCAAGGATTCTGATCACACAACCTCACAACAGCTGGCTTGACACACACTCTAATCCATGAATGGTAACATATAATTCAAACATAAAATGTCTTGAAAAAACAAGAGAAGGAGGGGAGGGGAGGAAGTGGAGGAGGTGGGGGTGAAGGGGGCGGGGACAGATGAGGGGGGAGCAGCAGCAGAGAGGAGAGGACAGAATAAAGTTGTCCAATTAAATGGGGAATAAAATCCCATTCTATTTCATTCTTCCAGTTAAGTCTTGGTACTAAAACAGAACTAAAAAAGCGCCTTTTCAGGACCTTTTAGATAATAAAATTGAGCCAGGCAAGGTGGCAAATTCAGGTAAGCCCCAGAGTTGGTAGGCTAAGACAGGAAGATTGAGGGGCCTGGTCTAATGTAGAAATACAATATCTAGAGGAAAAAGAAAAGAAAGAGAAAAGACAGAAAAGAGAAGGATGGGAAGGGAGGGGGAGGAGGAGCACAGATGGAGGAGGGGGATGAGAGGGGCAGAAGAAGGGAGGGGAATGGGAGAGCAGGGGAGGTAGGAAAGGAGCTGATAGGAGAGAGGCAGTTATCAAGTAAAAAGGGAATATGATGTGTTCTGATGTCACGTGATGTAAGAATGTGTTGTGAAGATGACTTAATATGATGTGATATGATGTCATGATGAGGTGATGGAGTCCTGTGAGTTGGTGACAAGACTTGATGATGTGACGTGATCTGGTTATGTGAAGTGATGGTGTGATGTGATAATGTGGTGTGATTATGTGACGTGTAATTATATGATGTGATAATGTGTTGCGTTGATGTGGTGATGTGATGATGTGATGTGAAGATGTAATCTAGTTTTCTGCAGCATAACTAAAAATTGTAATTCCACCGAGTATCCTTAATAACACCCAACCTAAACCCTATCCTTAACATCGATAACACCATGCCTGAACCCTAATCTCAATCATACCAAACCTGAAAACCCCAACCCAATCCATGACTTACTTACTAGACAGTGTTCTGTATCCCTGGAGGTACGTGGCCTTCTTCCCTCAAGCATGCTTAAGGAGTATCCAAGTTTACACACAGAGATACAAAGCACTTGATCCCCCACCCATACCCTCACATGTGTGGGCATAGCAGGTACATGAACACGGTGAAAGCACAGCTTACCATTTACTGAAATCTCCATTGTCAGCCAAAGTTAGGTACAGCGGGAGCACACCATCAAGCCTGGTAGGTCAAGCACTCTGATCAAGCAACCCCACAACAGCTGAAGGCCATCGAAGTGGCCTGACAAACATTGTGAACCATACAGGTTTGGAATCATGAATACTAACATGTGCCTCAAACATAAAATGTCTAGACAAAACAGAGAGGAGGAGAGGGGAAGGAAAAGGATAGGACAAAAGGACAGACGAGGAGAAGGAGAAGAAGAGAGAATAAAGTTTTCATATGGAAAGGGGAATGAAATCCCATACTATTTTATTCTACAGATACCTTGCTACTAAACAGAACTAAAAAAGTGCCTTTTCAAGAACTAAATTTTTTATCATAAAATAGAACCAGATAGGGTGGCACATTCAGGTAAGGTGGACATGATGTGATGATGTGGCGTGATCTGAGGATGTGAAGTGATATGAAGATGTGATGTGGTCAGGTGATGGGATGATGTGATCTTTCTGCAGCATAACAAAAAAGTTAATTGTAATTCACACCCTGAGTATCCTTAACAACACCCAGCCTTAACCCTATCCTTAATATCGACAACCCTACACCTGAACCCTAACCTCAATCATACCAACCCTGAAAACAGTAGTCCTAAGAACTCCAAACCTTACCTCTAACCACAGATACCTAACAACCCAATTCCTTAAACTAAAGCCCCACCCACTCCATTGCTTACGAGTGTTCTGCATCCTTGGAGGTAGGTTGCCTTGTTTGGTCAAACATGCTTAAGGGGTTTCCAAGTTTACACACAGATACGTAGCACTCGATCCCCCACCCATACCCTCACATGTGTATGCAGAGCAAGTGCATGAACACAGTGAAAGCACAGCTGACCATTTTTTCAAGTCTGCATTGTCACCCACAGTTAAGCACAGCAGGAGCACACCATCAGGCATGGTAGGTCAAGGACTCTGATCAACAACCCCCACAACTCCACAACTGCTGATGGACATTGGATTGGCCTGACACCCATTCTAAACCACATGGGCTTGGAATCATGAATGCAATCATGTACCACAAGCATAAAACGTCTGGAGAAAAGAGAGAAGAGAAGGAGGGGAGGAAGAAGAAAAGGAGTCGGAGGCAGAGAGGATAGAATACAGTTGCCAAATAAAAATGGGAATGGAATCCCATTCTATTTTATTCTATAGGTAAGTCTCTTGCTACTGAAACAGAACTAAAAAAGTGCCTTTTCAAGAACTTTTAAATCATAAATCGATCCCCCACCCATGCTCTCACATAGCATAGCAGGTGCAAGAACACGGTGAAAGTACAGCTGACCAATTACTCAAGTCTCCATTGTCACCCAAAGTTAGGCGCAGAAGAAGCACACTATCAAGCATGGTAGGTCAAGAACTCTGATCAAGCACCACACAGCAGCTGAAGGCCATCGGAGTGGCACGACACACATTCTAAACTACATGGATTTGGAATCATGAATATTGACATGTACCTCAAACATAAAATATCTGGATAAAACACAGAAAAGAGAAAACATAGAAGAAAAGGAGAGGAGAGGCAGAGGAAGAGAGGGGAGGGGAGGAGAAGGGAGGGGAGGGAAAGGGAGGGGAGGGGAGGGGAGGGGACAAAAGGACAGGAAAGGAGGACAAGTAGACAGAATAACTTTTTCAATGAAAAGGGGAAAGAAATCTATTAATATTTTCTTCTTCAGGTAAGTCTTTTGCTACTAAAGCAAAACTACAGATGTGCCTTTTCAAGAACTTTTAGGTCATGAAATTGGGACAGATAGTGTGGCACATTCAGGTAAGGCTGGCATGATGTGATGAGGTGGCATGATCTGAGAATGTGATGTCATGTGAGAATGTGCCATGATGTGCTGATGGGATGAAGGGATCTGTTTTTTTGAAGCATGACTAAAAACGTAATTGTAATTCACAGCCTGAGTATCCTTAACAACAACCTTAACTATATCCTTAATATCGACGTCCCTATACCTGAACCCTAATCTAATCATACTAACCCTGAAAACAGCCCTAAGACCTGAAACCCCTATCTCTAACCCCAGACACCTAACAATACAATTCCTTAAACGAAAACCCAACACACTCCATTGCTTACCAGTGTTCTGCATCCTTGGAGGTAGGTGGCCTTGTTTGTCAAACATGCTTAAGGGGTGTCCAGGTTTACTCACAGAGATACAAAGTACTCGATCCCACACCCATACCCTCACATGTATGCAGAGCAGGTACATGAACACAGTGAAAGCACAGCTGACCTTTAACTCAAGTCTCCATTATCACCCGTTAAGTGCAATGGGAGCCCACAATCAAGCATGGTAGAGCAAGTACTCTGATCAAACAACACCCAAAACTGCTGAATGCCATCGGAGGGGCCAGACACACATTGTATACCACACAGGTTTTGAATCATGAATATTGACATATACCTCAAACACAAAATATCTGGATAAAACAAAGGACAGAAAACAGACAAGAAAAGAGGAGAGGAGAGGCGGGGGAGGGGAGAGAAGAGAACAAAAAGAAAGCAGTGGAGAAGAGAATGAAGTTTTCAAATGAAAAGGGGAATCCCATTCTATTTCATTCTACAGATAAGTCTCTTGCTACTAAAACAGAAGTAAAAATGTGCCTTTTTGAGAACTTTAAAATTGAGCCAGGTAGGGTGACACATTCAGGTAAGGTTGGCGTGATGTGGTGTGAGGATGTGCCATGATGTGGTGATGGGATGGGATGATGTGATCTGTTTTTCTGCAGCATAACTAAAAGCTTAATTGTAATTCACACCTTGAGTATGCCTAACACCCAACCTTAACCCTATCCTTAACATCGACAACCTTACACCTGAACCCTAATCTCAATCATACCAACCTTGAAAACAGCAGCCCTACCACCAGAAACACCTACCTCTAACCACAGACACCTAACAACCCAATTCCTTAAACTAAAGCCCACCCAACCCACTCCGTGACTTACCAGACAGTGCTCTGCATCCTTGGAGGTAGGTGGCCTTCTTTTGTCAAAGATTCTTAAGGGGGTGTCCAAGTATACAGAGACATACACAGCACTCGGTCCCCGCCCATACCCCCACATGTGTATGCAGGGGAGCACACCATCAGGCATGGCAGGGCAAGGACTCTAATCAAACAACGCTCACAACTGCTGAAGGCCGTCGGAGACACATTCTAAACCACACAGGTTTTGAATCATGAATGCTAACATGTGCCTCCAACATAGAATGTCTGGAGAAAACTGAGAAGAGGAGGAGGGGGCAGAAGCGGAAGTGGTAGAGGCATGGGCGGGTGGTAGAAGGGGCCGGACCGGCAGAGGCGGGGTAGAAGGGGGTCGGGGACAAGAAGGGGAAAAGGGGAGAATAAAGTTTTCAAGTGAAAAGGGGAATGAAATCATTGTTTTATTCTACAGCTAAGTCTCTAGCTACTAAAACAGAACTAAAAAAGTGCCATTTCAAAAACTTTTAGATCTTAAAATTGACACAGGTAGTGTGGCAAATTCAGGTAAGTACTACAGTTGGTAGTCTGAGGCAAGACAATTGAGAGTTCAAAACCAGGTCTAATGTAGAAATACAAATAAAATGTATGGAGGAAAAAGAAAGGAAAGAGAAAATACAAAAGAGGAACAGGAAGGGGAGAGGGAGGAGGAAGAGGAAGAGGAGGGAGAGGAGGAGCAGCAAAGAATGAAGAGTGGAGGGGGGAGGAGGAGGAGAAATGAAGAGAGGATGCGGGACAGAGGTGGAGAGGAGGGGAAAAGGAGACAAAGTTTTCATATGAAAAGGGGAATAAAATCCCATTCTATTTTATTTTTCAGGTAAGTCTCTAGCTACTAAAACAGAAATAAAAAATTACCTTATCAATAACTTTTAGATGATAAAAATTGAGCCAGGTAGGGTGGCAAATTCAGGTAAGGTTGGTGTGAAATGATGATGTGGTGTGATCTGAGGATGTGATGTGATGTGATCATGTGCCTTGAAGTGGAGATGTAATGGGATGATGTGATCAATTTTTCTGCAGCATAACTAAAGAATTGTAATTCACACCCTGAGTCTTAACAACACCCAACCTTAAACCTATCCTTAACATCGACAACCCTACACCAGAACCCTAATCTGAAATCATACCAACCCTGAAAACATTAGCCCAAAGACCTGAAAACCCCTACCTCTAACCACAGACACCTAACAACCCAATTACTTACACTACAGTGCTCTGCATCCTTGGAGGTAGGTGGCCTTGTTTTGTCAAACATGCTTAAGGGGTGTCCAAGTTTACACACAGAGACACACAACACTCGATCCCCCACCCATACCCTCACATGTATGCAGAGCAGGTGCATGAACACAGTGAAAACACAGCTGACCATTAATTCATCTCTCCATTGTCTCCCAAAGTTAGGAGCAGCGGGAGCACACCATCAAGCATGGCAGGGCAAGGACTCTGATCGAACAACCCCACAACAGCTGAAGGCAAACAGAGGGGCCTAACACACATTCTAAACCACACGGGTTGGGAATCATGAATGCTAACTTGTGCCTCAAACATAAAATGTCCGGAGAAAAGACAGAGAAGAAGCAAACGGGAGGAAGGGGGGAGGGGGCGGGGGAAGCCGCAGAGAAGAGAGGAGACAATAAAGTTTTCAACTCAAAAGGGGAATGAAATCTCATTCTATTTCATTCTACAGGTAAGTCTATTGGTACTGAAACAAAACTAAAATAGCGCATTTTCAGGCCCTTTTAGATCGTGAAATTGAGTCAGGTAAGGTGGCAAATTCAGATAAGCCCCACAGTTGGTAGGCTGATGAGAGTTCACAACCGGCCATGTCTAATGTAGAAATGCAAATACAATGTCTGGAGAAAAAAGGAAAGAGAAAAGACAGAAAACAGGAGGAGGGGAGGTAGGAGCAGGGAGCAGAGTGGGGAGGAGGAAGAGGAGGAGCAGGAGAGGAGGAGGTGGGGAGGGGGAAAAGGAGAAATGGAGGAGGGGCTGGGGTGGAGGTGGAAAAGGGAAGGAGAAAAGGAGAGTTTTCAAATGAAAAGGGGAATGAAATCCCATTCTATTTTATTCTTCAGGTAAGTCTGTAGCTACTAAAACAGAACTATAAAAGTGCCTTTTCAAGAACTTTCAGATCACAGAATTGCTTATGCTATTCCTAGGAGGAAATGCTATATCAGGTGCTCCAATCATTAATGGCACTAATCAGGTTCCAAACCCCCTGATCATAATTGGTATAAAGAAAATTATAACAAATGCGTGGGCAGTCACTACATTGTAGATTTGATCATCCCCTAAAAGAGCTCCTGGATGACCAAGTTCAGCTAGGATAAGGATGAGGCCTGTGCCTACTATTACGACTCATGCTCCGAATATAAGGTATAGGGTTCCAATGTCTTTATGATTTGTTGAAAATAATCAACGATTAATGAACATAATTGATAGAATAGCTGAGTAAGGCATTAAACTGAAAATCTAATTACAGGGGTAGACCCCTTTCTATCATAGTCCTGAGGTGAAATTTCATATTGAGTTGCAAATTCAAATGAGCAGCTTCAATCCTGCCGGGACTTCTGCCTTTTTTATTTCTCGGCAGGAGAAGTAGATTGAAGGCAGATGATTTAGGGTATTTAGCTGTTAACTAACATTTCGTAGGTTTGATTCCTATCAATATAGTGAGGATTTAGCTTAAGAAAAACGATTGGTTTGCGTCCAGAAGATGTAGTATTCATTCAGCAGTCCTTAGAGAAAGAAATTAAACTTCAGTGTTTACTTAGGGCTTTGAATGCCCTTGGTCTTTGATTAACCTAATTTCTAGAATATTGAGTACAATAATGGGGATAGGGGGAGTGAAAATGACAATAGAAAAAGAAGAGTTGGGATGGGTCACAAGCTTTTGTGATTACTCTTCATATGAATTAATTATTCGGAAGGGGAAATAATGTAAGGGCAGATGAATACATTAGTCGAGCATAAAAGTAAAGGTTTAGTAGGGCTGATGACTATAAATATACTTGCTATAATATTTTTAACACTTTTTCTTGGATAATAAATCATTTAGGTAGAAATCCTGTTAGTGGAGGTAGTCCTCCTAATGATATGTGTGACCAGAATGATTAAAATAATTAGTGGGGTAGAATTTCATGGTTAGAGATGTGTTATTAACTGAAAGTCTAAGGAGATGAACATGTACGTTGTAAGTATGATGCAAATAAGGGATTACAGATTGTTATTGCTGCTATCCATCCTATATGGGCAATGGATGAATATGCTAGAATTTTTTCATATTTGAGTCTAAGACCTCCTCAGCCACCAATAAGAATTGATGATACAGCTATAAATATTGTTATGTTTGTATTTAGGCTGTTGGCCATTTGGTATATAATTGAGATTGGTGCCAGTTTTTGTCATGTTAGTAGGATTATACCAGAGAAAAATGGAATGCCCTGAGTAACTTCTGGTACTCAAACGTGGAATGTGGCTAAGCCAAGTTTTATGGGTAGGGCAATTGGTAGTATATATTGGTATAGGTTGTCTTTTAGGTCAACTATGTTTCAATGGCCAGATGAATCAAGGTTATTGAGGATATAGTATATAAGGATTATTGATGCTGTTGCTTGTGTTAGGAAATATTTTGTGTGGCTTCGGTTGAGCGTGGGTTATTGCTGTAAATTATTATAGCAATAATTGCTAGTATGCAAATTTCTAGCCTTATTAATATGCATATTCAGTGTGAGGTTGTGAGAACAAATATGGTTCCTATAAAGATAGTAAATATAATTAGTGAATATACAACAATATTAATTAGTATGGGAGGGGTTAAAACCAACATTTTCAGGGTATGGGCCTGACAGCTTTAATTAGCTGACCTTACTAGAATTTAGTGTAATAGGTAGCACAAAGAATTTTGAGTTCTTGGGTTGGGTTTGAGTACTATAATTCTAGAAATAAAAGCAATATAACCTTTATATTTTACTCTATCAAAGTAACTCTTTTGTCAGACATATTTCTATATTAGCGGTGGTACATATAGGTAGCAGTCGTACATATAGGTAGTGAAATGTGACACATACATAGCCCTAGGGTTACGAGAAGGAAATTTTTCATAGAAGATGTATAAGTTGGTCATATCGGAAACGTGGATATGATGCTCGGATACACAGAAACGATGAAGTTAAAATTAATACTTTTACAACTAGGTTTGAAGTTATCATTTCTGTATTGAGTGTTGAGCAGGTTGGGCCAAAAAATAAAATAGCGATTAGTGACTTTATTAGGATAATATTTATATATTCTGCCATAAAGAATAAGGCAAATGGTCCTGCAGCATATTCAACGTTGAAGCCTGAAACTACTTCAGATTCACCTTCGGGTAGGTCAAAGGGAGCTCGGTTTGTTTCAGCTAGTGTGGAGATCACTAGCTAGGGGTCATTCAGGGAGAATTATTTAGATATATTCTTGAGACATTGTAAGGGATAATATTGAGAATGGTCCAGCTAATAGTGTTGTCGATAGGAGGATGATTGCTAGGCTTACTTCATATGAAATGGCTTGAGCTATAGCTCGTAATGCTCCAAATATAGCGTATTTTGATTTAGATGCTCAGCCTTCTCATAAAATTGAATATACTGATATGTTTGATGCTGCTAAGGTGAATAAAAATCCTGTATTTCTGTTAATTAGAGGATGTGGTATTGGAAGGGGAATTCATAGGGACAGAGTTAGTGATAATGCTAAAATAGGGGAAATTGAAAATAGAATTAAGGATGAAGTGGCTGGGCGTATAGGCTCTTTAACGAACAGTTTTATAGCATCCACGAATGGTTGAAAAATATCGTATGGATGTACGATGTTAGGACCTTTTCGTAATTGTATATAGCCTAGGATCTTGCGTTTTAGTAGGGTTAAGAAGACTACTGCTGGGCTGGGGATATAGCCTAGTGGCAAGAGTGCCTGCCTCGGATACACGAGGCCCTAGGTTCGATTCCCCAGCACCACATATACAGAAAACGGCCAGAAGCGGCGCTGTGGCTCAAGTGGCGGAGTGCTAGCCTTGAGCGGGAAGAAGCCAGGGACAGTGCTCAGGCCCTGAGTCCAAGGCCCAGGACTGGCCAAAAAAAAAAAAAAAGAAGACTACTGCTAATAAAATTGGAATAATAAATACAAGGAAATTTAAAATAAACATGCTGTTAAGAAGAGGAGTTGAACCTCTGATAATAAAGTTTTAAATCTTAAGCAATTGCTGAGCTCTGCCATCTTAACAGTTCCTTATCTTGGAAATTATTTTGGGCATGCAAATTTAATTAAGAAATAAATCATCAATTAAGCATTAAGGCGCTTTGGGAAAAGATGGCATTATTTCTCTGGTCCTTTCGTACTAGGAGAAAGAGTAAATAGATAAAAACTGACATGGATTTCTCCAGTCTGAACTCAGATCACATAGGACTTTAATCGTTGAACAAACGAACCTTTAATAGCTGCTGCACCATTTGGATGTCCTGATCCAACATCGAGGTCGTAAACCTCATTATCGATATGGACTCTTTAATGAGATTGCGTTGTTATCCCTAGGGTAACTCGGTCCATTGATCAGAAATTCTGGATCAAAGATGACGTAGGTTAACTTCGACTTTTAAGTCCAGGTCTAGGTATTTCAGAGGATTATTTTTTTCTCCAAGGTCACCCCAACCAAAGTTTTCTTTCTAGCTTGTTACTGTTTACCTCTGTTACAGTGAGTTTAAGTTTTTAGTAGAAAGTTAATTTAAGCTCCATAGGGTCTTCTTGCCTTATTATTTAATTTCAACCTCTTCACGGAAAGGTCAATTTCATGGATTAAATGTAAAAGACAGATAAGCCCTCGTTATGACATTCATACAAGTCCCTAATTAAGGAACAAGTGATTGTGCTACCTTTGCACGGTCAGATACCGCGGCCGTTCAACGTTAGTCACTGGGCAGGCGGTGCTTCTAATACTCGTAATGCTAGAGGTGATGTTTTTGGTAAACAGGCGGTGCTTGTGTTTGCGAGTTCCTTTTACATTTTTAAATCTTTCCTTGGTGACATACCTGTGTTGGATTAACACTGCTTTGTATGTGTTTAAGATTAATATGGGGTTTTTTAAATGTTAATGTTAATTATCAGTGATTTATTCTGGTGGATATACACTTATGTCACGGGTAATTATTTTTAATACTTATACTAACATTGGTGCATCTAATATAATTACTTAAATTGGCCCAGTGTATTTCTAGGAATGGTTATAGGTTTTAGTAATATTTATATTTAACTCATGTTGAGCTTGAATGCTTTCTTAATTGCTGCCTGCTTTTAGGCCAACTATGATTAAGTAATTATTCACTAGAAAAGGCTGAATCCTAATTCTGAAGAGCTGCACCTCTTTAGATTAACATTAAAATTTACATTTAATTTATTAATACTTTAGGTAAATTTTAAGTTGAACTAAAATTATTTGGCTGGGCAACCAGCTATCATCAGGCTCGGTAGGCTTTTCACCTCTACCTTTAAATTATCCCACTACTTGGCAACATAGATGGGTTGGCTCTGGTTAGCTATTTAAAGGTAGCTCGTCTGATTTCGGGGTGTTTGGCAACAACACTTTTTGACAAATTTATTCTAGTTAGTCCATTATCCAAAGGGTAGAAGGTTTCATCTTTGCTTTGTTATACTTTAATTAGATCTTTTATCTTTCCCTTGCAGTACCTGTTTCTATATCTCTAGTAATAAATTTTCTATATCCTATACTAGTTTAGGGGTGAATGATTTAATGTATACATTAAGAATAATTTAGTTTATGGAAAGCTAGGCTAGCAATACTTCAAAGCATTCCAGTATTTTGAAGTCTTCTGAGTGTAAAAGTCAGATGTTTTATTTAAGCTACACTTAGATTAATCCAAGGGCACTTTCCAGTATGCTTACCTTGTTACGACTTATCTCAAGTCTTGTAGTTGAAAGTTATGTACTTATCTGTATCTAATAGAGTAGGGTGACAGGCGGTGTGCTTCATTGCTCTAGTCAATGAAACGCTCTATTTTTAGTTTACTGCTAAATCCTCCTTTATCTTGTCAATTTCAGACAAGGTTTCCTATGTTCTGTACCAGAAAATGTAGCCCAGTTACACCTCGACCTAACTTTTTTATATAATTGGGCTTACTTGTGGGACTTTTTAGGGTTTGCTGAAGATGGCGGTATATACACTGAATAAGCAAGAAATGGTGAGGTATATCAGGGTTTATCAATTACAGAACAGGCTCCTCTAGATGGATATAAAGCACCGCCAAGTCTTTTGAGTTTTAAGCTGTGGCTAGTAGTTCTCTGACAAATAGGCATGTATCTAATCCCAGATTGTTATAGTTTTAGTGTTTGAATTACATAAAATTTCTTGCGACATTGTTTTTCATAAAAGTTAGGACTTTTTACAGCTTAGCTGTACTTTAATTGTACTGAATATTTAATTCAACACTCTTTACGCTGAACTTTATTTACTTAGGTCATTCGTATGACCGCGGTGGCTGGCACGAAGTTTACCAACCGTATGTCAGTATAACAGCCGAACTTTCGTTCATAGCTTAATTTTTGTCACTGCTGTAGCCCGTGGAGCTTCAATTGTTATACTGAGAGCTTAATAACTACTCCTTTTATTCTAACTGAATTTTAGGGTAAAACTGACCGGCATACGGATATTTGCATGTATAATTTTACTGACAGCAAATAAAAAGGCAAGGACCAAACCTTTGTGTGTATGGAATTAAACAATTCTAGGCATTTTCAGTGCCTTGTTTTGCTTATAAGCTACAGTAACCCAGTGGCCTTTGGAGTGTCAACTAAGCTTTTAGTAAGTTCAGATTAGGACTATGATGGTATTTGCATCTATTAATGTTTAGGGAAATGGGTGTTAATAAAGTGCTAATCTCCTAAGGTGGGAAAAATAACTATTATTTCTGTGTATGCATTAGAGTACTATTTTAGTATAACATTTTTTATGTCCTCGAGCATTAATATGTCAATGGCTTATTATGGGGTTGGAGAATGTTAGTTAATAAGTCCAGCTACAGATCAATTGACTGCGTCCATGCCTGGAAGGCTTAGCTGAGTCACAGCATACCGAAAATAAAATACCAGGGGTATGACAGAGCAGTTATGTTGGTCAGGGGCTGATTAGTTACTGATCCATCGAGATGTCTTATTTAAGGGGAACGTGTGGGTGATCTTAATTTTATGGCCCTGAGGTGAAAATAAGATGTCAGGTACACTTTCACAATAGCTACCCCCAGGTTTTATGGGCCCGAAGCGAGAAGGGTAGGCCGAGTGGGCGAATTGATTGTTTCACAGAGGATGGTAGATTAAGAGACAACAAGTAGTAGGGGATATCCATGTGTTCAAGGACTAACGAAATTTAATGGACTAATGTGGGTATATTGTTGACAAGCATTAACTTATTATACTGTACAATATTCATATTGTGGAGCATTAAACGTGGATATAACATAGGATGTAAATGTACTTTATGGGGGTTATTACTTGCTGATGAGCATGTATGTATTAATTTAATGTGTAATAAGCATTTTATGGTTTATGAAAGATTAATCATAATATGCACGGTAATTTTTTATGGAGGGAGAGTTTAAGATTAAGCCTGATGAAACAGTTTAAATGTATTAAATCTCCCAAGTACAGGGAATAGTTTAATTAAGAATTCCAGCTTTGGGGGTTGGAGGTAGGATTGTATTCTTTCCCTGAATGCTTTAGGAAGATAAAATCTTCATCTTATATTTACAAGACCTATATAACTCTTATACTATTAAAGCAGTCTTCATTTAAGTATTTTATTTTCAATTAATCTGACAATTTGGAGAAAGAGAAGGATAATAGAAAAATAGAGAATGGATGCGATTTGTCCACTAATGGTAAAGGGTAGTTCTACTGGTTGTCCTCCAAGTAAGGTTAGAATAAATAAATCTGAAACTAAAATTCAAAATAGGATTTGGCTAATAGGTCGTAATATTAATCCACGTTGGTTACATGTATGGAGCAATGGGAATAGGGCAAGGATTAGGATTGATAGGATCAGGGCAATTACTCCAAGTTTATTTGGAATGGAGCACAGAACAGCATAGGCGAATAGGAAATATTCTGGTTTAATATGAGGTGGTGTATTGAGTAGGTTAGCTGGTACAGAATTATCTGGGGGTCCTAAGGCATCTGGGAAGAATAAAACGATCGTAAAGAAAAAGGCTAGCAATGCTACACCTCCTAATACATCTTTGAATGAGTAGTAAGGATGGAATGGAATTTTATCTGAATCAGATAGGATGCTTAGTGGATTATTAGATCCTGTTTCGTGAAGAAATAAAAGATGAACTATCACCATTGCTGCAATAATAAATGGTAAAATAAAATAAAATGCGAAGAAATGAGTTAAAGTAGCGTTATCAACTGAAAACCCCCCTCAAATTCACTCTCCTAGGTCTGAGCCAATATAAGGGATTGCAGATAATAGATTGGCTCCTCAAAATGACATCTGTCCGCATGGAAGTACATATCCTATAAAGGCTGTAGCTATTTCTTGGAATAGAAGAGTAGTTCCGATGTTTCAGGTTTCTTTGTAGAGGTAGGAGCCATAATCAATACCTCGTCCAATGTGCAGATAAAGGCAAATGAAGAATAATGATACTCCGTTAGCGTGTATATATCGGATTAATCAACCATATTTAACATCTCGACAATTATGGGCCACTGAAGAAAATGCTGTGAGTGTATCAGATGTGTAGTGCATAGATAAGAGTAGACAAAAAGAAATTTGGATAATTAAGCATACTCCAAGAAGGGATCCAAGGTTTCATCATCCTGAGATGTTAGAGGGAGTTGGAAGGTCAATGAAAGCATGGTTTACTATTTTTATGAGAGGGTGATACTTTAGTATGATTGTCATTATAAAGTGTTTTTATAGTTGAATTAACAATGATGATTTTTCATGTCATTGGTCGTGCTTTAAGTCCATGTGAAAATTATGACAATTTTACTTTATTTAACTTTAATCTTAATGGTTTTAGGTTTTGTTGGGGTTGGCTGTTAAACCTTCACCTATTTTCATGGGTGTATGATTGTCAGTGGGGCTCTGGGGTGTGGTCTAATAATTCTAAATGATAGCCCTTATATTGGTATGGCTGTATTTCTTATTTATTTAGGAGGGATGTTAGTAGTATTTGGTTATACAACAGCTATATCAACTGATGAATATCCTGAAACTTGAAGCTCAAATTTATGACTATGATTTTTACTATTATCAGGAATCTTACTAGAAGTCGTCTTACTAATTACTGTTCTGCATTTTGAGGGGTTAGAAGGTTTTAGGTGGATTATATAATTTAGATAATGCTTTAGCGTTTGGTAAAGATGATGTAGTACTTGTTCAGGAAGATTCAGTTGGAGTGGCGGCTATTTACAGTTATGGGAGTTGAATTATAGTATTTGGTGGTTGAACTCTATTTATAGCTATTTATCTTATTATTGAAATTACTCATGGCACTTAGTTAATAACTAGTAGAAGTAGGGTGGATAAGATGAATGATGAAAAATAAATTTTTAATAGGCCTTTATGATTTGACACAGAGCTAGAAGCAGATGTATTAATGGTAGCTAAGGTTTTAGGTATAATTTTTTCAGTTCATGTCTAGTCTATAGTTGATGTTGCTAAGTTTTGCCTAAATGTGAGACTTATATTAGGAACGAGTCGATGTGTGATAGTTGGAAAAAAATCCTACCAGGTTAGAGACATTGAATGAATACGATTTTGGATATAATTTTAAATAGGATGATATAATGTTTAGTTCTATTGCAGTAATAAACCCTATGATACTTACTGTTAGAGCTGTTAATTTGATGATAATAGGCATAGTTATAGTTTGGGTGTTGGTAGGGTTAATAAGATTGGAAAATAGGAAACCAGCGAAGATGCTTCCTATTAGAAGGCATTTAATCGGATTAATTAGGCTTGGAATATTTTCATTGATGGAATTAATTGGTAATAATCGTGGATGTCCTATTAAAACGAAGAAAATAATTTGTGAGCTGTATGTAGCTGTAAAAGACGTTGAAATTAGGGTGATGATTAGTATATGACAGATGAATTAGTATATGACAGATTTATTGCTTCAATGATTAGGTCTTTTGAATAAAATCCTGTAAGGAAGGGTGTGCCAGTTAAAGCTAGGCTACCTACAATTAGAGCAGATGTTGTAAATGGTAGACATGGGGCGATTCCTCCTATTTTCGAATGTCTAGTTCAGCGTTTAAGTTGTGGATAATTGAGTAAGAACATATAACTAACATAGCTTTGAAGAATGCATGTGTACAGATGTGACGAAATGATAAATAAGGCTGATTAATGCCTAGAGTTATTATTGTCAGACCTAATTGGCTTGATGTAGAGAGTGCAATAATTTTTTTAATATTGTTTTGGGTCAGGGCACAGATTGCTGTGAATAAGGTTGTAATGGCCCCAATACATAGAATTAGTGATATAATATTTGGGTGATTGGATATAAGGGGATAAAAACAAATTACCAGAAAGATTCCTGCTACAACTATAGTACTTGAATATAGTAGAGCAGATACAGGTGTAGGACCTTCTATGGCAGATGGAAGCCATGGGTGTAAGCCGAATTGAGCGGATTTACCAGTAGCTGCTAGAATTAATCCCAGTAAGGGTAAGGCAGTTTTCATTACTTATTTAAAAAATTTGTTGAAGTTCTCATAAGTTACAGTTATTATAAAATCATGCTATAGATAAAATAAAGCCAATGTCTCCAATGCAGTTATAGATAATAGCTTGTAGATCTGCAGTGTTAGCGTGTGTTCAACCATACCATCATCCAATAGAAAGGATATAATTCCTACACCCTCCCACCCGATAAAGAGTTGGAACATATTATTAGCTGTGACTAGGATGAGTATAGTGATGAGAAATATAAGGAGGTAGGTCATAAATTGGTTTATGTTTGAATCTGAATGTATATATCATGCAGAATATTCTATGATGGACCAAGTGACGAATAGGGTTGTAGATAAAAAAAAATATATCATAAAAATCTAACTTAAAGCTTATGTATAATTCAATGGACTATGAATATTTAATTCATATAATATTCTATGAATAGTTAATCAGTGATAAGTAGAGATGACTGTCTCTTTATAATGATGCATAGGAATAGTGGAATCAGACTAATAATAAAGGCTCATTTTATAGATTTAGTCATTTGCTCAGGATACGTTAGTGTTGGTTGACCCATTAAAACTTTTGTTAGGGGTTTTAGAGGAATAGCTAATATGAATATAAATGATAGGGTAAGCATTGTAGTTTACTTTATCTTGGAT
The DNA here is from genome assembly GCF_023159225.1 of Perognathus longimembris pacificus. Lineage (NCBI taxonomy): Eukaryota > Metazoa > Chordata > Mammalia > Rodentia > Heteromyidae > Perognathus > Perognathus longimembris. Next base: position 60,539 of record NW_025956155.1, on the reverse strand, counting down.
TTGCACCAAATTATTGGCTCCTAAGGCCACTGGATTACTATTACCCTAAAAGAGTTGATAAAAAAGCCATACTTTTATGTATGGGTGGAGGAGTTAGCAGCTCCTCTTTACTTTTTTGGATAATTAAAAGAACTGTAATTCTTTGTTTCTAGATTCACAGTGTAATGTTTTGTTTGCAGGGCCAAGAATAGTGCTTGGGTAAATTTTAAGAAGAACGTTTGGCTTTAAGTGAAGAAAACTTAAGGTATGTTCTCGTGTTAGCTAAGGAGAGGAGGAGGGGATAAGGCGGAGGTCAGAAACGGAGGAGGCGGGGACACACAGGAGGTAAGGAGAAGAGAAGAGGGAGAATAATGTTTTCAAATAAAAAGGGGAATGAAATCCCATTCTATTTTATTCTACAGGTAAGTCTGTTATTAAAACAGAACTATAAGAGTGCCTTTGGGGGGGGGGGAGTCTTGGGGCTTGGAATCAAAGCCAGAGCCTGGGTTCTTTTTGCTCAAGGCTAGCACTCTACCACTTGAGCCACAGCACCACCTCTGACCCTTTCTATATATGTGGTGCTGAGGAATCGAACTCAGCGCTTCATGTATAAGAGGCAAGCATATTCCCAGCCACTACAAGAGTCCTTTCTCAGGAACTTTTAGATCATAAAATTGAGCCAGGTAGGGTGGCAAATTCAGGTAAGCCCCACAGTTGGTAGGATCAAGCAGGAAGATTAAGAGTTCAAAATCAGCTTGTTGTAATGTAGAAATACAATGTCTGGAGGAAAGAGAAAAGGCAGAAAAGAGGAGGAGGAGAGGACAAAGGAGGAGGCAGGAGGGAGAGGGAGGAGGAGGGGAAGGAAAGGATAATATTGAGCCTCGTAGGGTGGTATATGCAGGTAACCCCAACAGTTGGGAGGCGGAGGCAAAAAGACAAATTTGAGACCCGCCTGGTCTAATGCAGCAATACAATGTCTGGAGAAAGAAAAAAGAGAGGAAGGGAGGAGAAAGAGAGAAGACAGGGAAATGGGAGAGGAGAGAGCCACTTAAGTGAGCCATTAGGTGGCACAAGTGCAGTTTTCTTCAGCGTACTAATTTGTAATTCGTAAAAGCTGCTGGTCTAGAAGAATCCAACATCAACTGTATTTTGCATGTTAACAATCCAACACTCAAATAAAGCTAATCCTAGAAATAATGAACCACCAAAAATGTCCCTAAGACTCACCATCAACACAAGGGATTTGCAAATATGAATCAGAAAAAGAATGAACAGTCACGTGTACCACTGTTGAAAAATCAATGATATACAACTTATGGAGATTCAACAGTTAGTTGCATCTCCTTCCATGTTCACATGTTTGGACCATGTGTCTCTCAGGTCATTCAATGGTCTGTTCTTTTGTTGTTGTCCGTCGTGGGCTGTCCTTGAGGCCAGTGCCACTTCTGGTTTTCTGGCATTAAATTGGAGATAAGGGTCTCATGGACATCCCTACCTAGGCTGGCTTTGAGCCATGATCCTCAGATCTCAGCCTACTGAGTACCGAGGATTACTGGTGAGCCACTGGCGCCTGGCTCTCTCGATTGACACTCTGTACTTAGAAATTAATGGGTGCTTTGTCTGACGAGTTTTGCAGCTTACGTTGGGAATCTTAGGAGGTTTGTACTGATTGCCTTTAAAGGATTTCAATTTATCAGACTTTTCTTTTAATGGCTTGTGGATTTCCTGGCACCCATGATAACACCTACTAATCTCCAGGCTTCAGACTTATCCAGTCCAAGCATCATGGTGGCCTTTCCAGCCTGAGCCTACAGTGCTCAGTGCATGCCTGGGACACCCCACAGTCTACCATCACACAACCCTCATGTTGATCAAGTTAAGCCCATGCTTCTGTTGCTTCAAAGGCAACAATGTCTGATCCTCAGATGTGCCTAAAGTATCAACTCAAAACCCTGGACTCGGGCGGAGAATGTGGCTTAGTGGTAGAGTGCTTGCCTAGCATGCATGAAGCCTTGAGTTCGACTCGTCAGTACCACATAAACAGAAAAGCCCGGAAATGGTGCTGTGGTTAAAGTGGTAGAGTGCTAGCATGAAGCAAAAAGAAGCTCAGGGACAGCTCCCAGGCCAAGTTCAAGTACCAGGAGTGAACAGCCAATCCACAGGGCATCCTTTATGGCTAACATGTGTGTTTTGCCAAGTATCATTCTGCATCCTGCTTCATAGCAGCAACTGAGACCCCAAATATCTGTACGGCTACTTAGGTGGAGTGCCTGTCTGAAACTGCACACTAATGAGCATAAGGGATAGCTCCCAGGGTTTGAGAGGCCATTTACCTGGTAACACCATGGCACTACTTCAACATAGCTTTCAAGTCCCTCCATAGCCCAGTACTACCTTGGAGCATGGCCAGCCAGGGTCTGGGTACTTCAGTCCCAGCCACACTGATTGCTGAGCTCCTAAATTAAACCCAGTGGCCATCTTTTCAGGTCCTTGTCACCTTCTCCCTGATGCCTCCTCATATGATTGTGATTCAATGGTTAGAGGGTCTTAGAACCTTGACCTACAGTGATGGCAACTTCAGAATGTTTGTGAATGGGTGTCACTTCTTCAGGGGAGGGGGTGTCATTCAAGCCACTTTTCTACATTGGCCCATACTTCCAGATACTACACTCAAAATTCCAAGTGTATTTATTCCATGTTTTTATCTGATACTAGACACATTTTGCCCTCAAAGTACTTACAGTCAGAAGAAATCAAGAGGCACCAAAGGATGGGTATGCTTTAACTACTCCACAGGGAAGCGGGATCCTATATCAGCGACAGGGGAAGAACAAAACAGAAAGTTACACAGAAGCTCCTTACTAGAAAACTTGAATAAAACCAGTCTAAAGGAACTGACTGGGTTATATTAAAGGGGTGAGGTTCAGTGTTGAGTTGCTTGCCTAGGTTGTGGGAGGCCCTGAAACACAATAAATTTTAAATTCATCAAAAAGAAATTTAAATGCATTGGTATGCTGAACAAAATATGTCTAAGACCTATGTAATAAAAATAAACTTTTCCACACGGCCCCTCAGCCCCTAACCCACAATCACAGAGCAGGACATGACCAAAAGCAGAACTGAATGCATAGCAAGAACTCAGAGGCTTGGGCTACGGTCACCTAAGTTGTTCTGATCAGCACCAAATTACCAAGCAGGAAAAGATAGGCTGCCCTTCCTCACACATGCCTTCATCTCCTTCTCCAGGCCCCAAGACGGATATGAAAGTATAAATGAAAACTTGATGCTGACTTGAACAGAGGCCACGGGCCTGGGCAAGGCATGAGTTCTCCAGAGCAGGTTCGAATGGGGGCCATCCACACTGTTCTACCTAGGGCTATAGAGCCAGAACCTCCATTCATGATTCCAAGCTTCCGGGCTCTACACATTTTATCCAGACACTTCAAAGTGCCTACAAAGGCTGGAAATCATGAAAAACAAAGGTGGCATAAAAACAGCCAGAGCTAAGAGCTGAGGTACTTACAATACCACTGGAACTCACAAAAAAGAAAGTGAAATACTTTTGCATGCCTAATAAAATGTGACTCACTCCTGTCAACCTAGCTACCCAGGAGGCTGAGACAAGAGGATCCAGGTTCAAAGCCAGCTCAGGCAGGAAAGTTCAAAACACTGTTATCTCCAATGACCCAGAACACCAGAAGTGGCGCTGTGGCTCAGGTGGTACAGCACTAGTCTTCAGCTGAAGACCTCAAGGACAGAACCCACGCACAGAGTTCACACCCCACAACCGGCAAAGAAAAACACTTTAAATAAATAAAGGTTTTAAAAAAATGTGTGTAATACCTATATGATAAAAATGAAAATCTTTTTTTTTTTGCCAATCCTGGAGCTTGAACTCAGGGTCTAGGCACTGTCCCTGAAATTCTTTTGCCCAAGGGTAGTACTCTACCACTAGAGCCACAGCCCTACATCCTGCTTTTTCTGTGTATGTGGTACTGTGGAATCAAACACAGGGTTACATGAATACTAGGGGAGCGCCTACCACTAAGCCACATTCCCACCCCCAAAAATCTTTTTGTGCTTGTCCTGGGGCTTGAATTAAGGCATGAGCACTCTACCACTTGAGACAAAGCTATAATTCTACTAGAGGTTTTTTGTTGTTGCCGTTGATTGATGATAAAGAGCCTCATAGACTTTCCTACCAAGGCTGGATTCTAACTGCAATCAACAGATTTTGGCCTCCTGATTAGGAGGATTAGGATTACAAGCACCTGGAAAAAACATTTTCCACACATCCCCTCCACCCTAACCTCTGTGCCCTATGCAAGACCTGGATTGGGGCCTATGTTCTCCTAAACAAGATTTGTTGGGGTCCACTGAGCCCATCCCACATTGGACTTGACACCTAGATCCACATCTACCATTCCAATCCTCAGCACTTAGGCCTCTCCACTGTTGAGTGGGATCAGAGCCATGGCTGATGAAAGGAAAGACAGGAAAAGGCCATTTAGACCACACTTTCTTCTCCTGCTTTCTGCTACCTCCATCCACCTTCTAATGAGACATATCTCAGGCCAGGCCTGAGACCACCAGGGGACACAACTCAGTATAAAGGAGCTTGCCTGGCTGGCAAAGCATGCTCCAAAAACTACACAAAATACCTTGGTATGCCAAGTATAATGTGCAATAAACACACTTTCACAAATACCCCCACAACCATACCCTGTGCCTGCCTAGACTGAAAGCACCATCTAAAGTCTTTGCAGTGACTGGGAGCTGGATCCAGAAGCCTGGTTTGGGCCTGTTATAATGTAAATTATCAGAGAAACCACATTTTGAAGGATCAAATCTTGGAGTCTTCATTAGAATGCTAGCAGTCTATGGGCAGCCAATTGTTACAAAGGCCTGCTGCCCCCAAATATATTTATCACTGTTAGGAAACAGGACAGAGAGGAAAGAAAACACAAAAACTATAGTAACAAACCAATTCAGCTACAAGAGCTGATTTGGGACACCATGATGACCAGAGATAGCCAGGAGACAGGACACAGGATGCAAACACAGAGATGTGTGGTAGGGTGCAATGGCAACAGTGCTTGTCTGGGCCTAAATAAGGTAAAGTCAGGGGACAGGGTAATAGGAAGCTCCTATTCCCAAGCCCTGGACTGACAGGTTCAGTCACCTAACAAGGGAAGTGCTCACACCTGTCTACAGTAATTCAGACACAAGAATCAACAGGGGGTCAGAATTCCCTCCCTCTACCATGAAGACAAGATGCCAGACCCTACAATTCAACATGTGTGGCCAAGATGGCGCCGTCCAGACCTGACCTTACTTAAGGGCTTAGCCACACTGAGGCCACTACAGGAAGGGCACAAATGAACAAACAAGAGAGGAAGGCCACACTTCGCCATACACAATCACACCCCACACCCATGTTCTGGGCCTGAAAGTGCCAGCTAAAAGTTTGACAATGACTGGAGCCTGCTCCGGAGGCCTGGTTTGGGGACTGGCCTCACCCAAACCACTTTAGGAGAAGCAGACCATATTTCTCCAAACTGTCCCTCACCTGTATCCAAGCCCTGGGCCTGCCTAGACTGAAAGTGCCAAGTAAAAGCCAGCTCCAGAAGCCTACTTTGGGGACTGGCCTCACCAAAGACACTTCAGAAAGGACACAAACCAACACAGGGAGGCAGGCAGGCAATAAAATCCAACATCCATGGCATGGGCCTGCCAAGACTGAAACCACTGGCTAAACAAACTCTGGGAGCTTGTTTAAACTGACTGGGAGAAAGCTCCAGAAGACTGGTTTGAGGCCTAGCCTCACCGAAGCCAACAGGGAGGCAGGCCGCGCTCCTCCACACACTTTCACAAGCACCCCACAACCATGGCCTGGGCCTGCCAAGACTGAAAGTCAGCTAAATGCTCAGCCCTGACTGGAATCCGGCTCTGGAGCCCTGGTTTCGGGTGTAGCCTTACCAAAGCCACTTGAGGAAGGGCCCAAAGGAGCAAACAGGAGAAACCAGCCATGCTTCTCCACACACATTCACAAGCACCCCACACCCATGCCATGGGCCCCACCTGCCAGAAAACTCAGCTTAGCTCTGCTTGTCTTCTGGAGTTGCCTCAAGGTCAGCTTGGTGCACCTGGGTCCAGCCTTCTCCACACACAAGCGGCATCTGCACACGCAGTCCTCCAGGCTTCCCCACACAGAAAAGCGGCTGCTGCCTGATAGAACAGGTGTACGAAGGCCAACCCACCAGCAAACCACAGTAAGCCTGACCAGCTTTGTAGGCCTGAACCCAACTAGAAGACCCTCAGAGAAAGGAGCTCTCCCTAGCCTCGTGGCATGTCTGTTTGTTCCAGGCAGAAGTGACCTAAACCAGTCCAGCACCCAAGCCACACCCCTTGACCTTTCACTTCCTCCCCTTACCCCTCCTCTCTCGTTCTGTGTTGCCCCATAAGCCCAGTCCCTTCACCTCTCCTTTCCTTGCCCTCACCCCTCCCCTCTCCTGCAGTGATGACCCACAAGCCTCACCCCTGCACCTCAGGCCTCACTCTTCCACCCACTTTCACAGCCAGCCACAAGCATTGCCTGAGCCTGCCAAGACTGGAAACCACAGATAAAAGGATCGGCACTGACGAAGCCAGCTCCGGAGGCCTGCTTTGAGTCCTAGCCTCAACAAAGCCACTTCAGGAAGGGCACAAACAAGCAAACTGGAGAGGCAGGCCACAATTCTCCACACACTCTACCACCCACCCAACAACCGTGGCCTGGGCATGCCAAGACTAAAAGCACCAACTAAAAGCTCTGCACTGACTCCAAGCCAGCTCCAGAGGCCTGGTTTGAGGCCTGGCCTCACCAAAGCCACATCAGGAAGAGCACAAATAAGCAAATGGGAGAGGCAGGCCGCGCTTCTCCACACACTTTCACAGCCACCCCACACCCATGCCCTGGGCCCCACTGCCACTTAGCATAGCTTGTCTTCCAGAGTTGCCTCAAAGTCAGCTTGGTGCACCTGGGTCAGACCTCCTCTACACACAAGCTGCAACGTGCAGGGTCAGCGTTCCTCCAGGTTTCCCCAAACAAACAAGCAGATGATGCCTGATGGGACAGGTGTACTGAAGGCCAGACGCACCACGAAACCACAGAGAACCTGACCGGCTTTGTAGGCCCAAACCCAACGATGAGGGCTACTGGCAGGACTGCCAGTCCCAGGCAGAAGCCACCTAAACCAGTCCAGTGCCAGGGCCATGCCCCTTGACTTCTCACTTCCTAACACTTTCCCCACCCCTATCCTGCTGTGATGCCCCCATAAACTCCAGGACAGCACCTCTAGCTCCCTGGCTCTTTCCCTGCCTCTCTCATGCTCTGAAGCCCCATAAGCACCACCCCTGCACCTCTAGCTTCCTGAGGCCCCACCTGCGGACCTGCTGCCCAGCCTGCCTAGCAGAAGGCCTTTGCTCCAACCCAGGGCCTGGTGCAGGACACTCCACCAGCCTTCAGGGTCTCTCCTGCACCTAGAACTATGGGACACACTGGCACAAGCAGGCTTAAGGGGACACCTGCTAGGGACGGCGGCTAGGGGCATCACATGGCCACTTCCATTCATCTCAGATTACAGTCACAATCAGACTTGGCAGATGAGGGGGCAAGGGGAGGGAGAGAAGAGAAGAGGACAGACAAGACCAGAGAGCAAAACAAGAATAAGCAGGCTGGGTTTTTAGTGATGTTTATTCATTACTCCGTTTTCAAGGTAGAAGGGGGAAATACCTTTTTTTATCATATGGGTCTCTGTTAGACCTTTACAGCAATCTAGTTGGTGAAGGATGAATTTAAATTAAAACATTCAATCTTCTCCTGACTTCATCAATCAGTATTTCTTTCAAAAATTTAAAACAGGGAGACAGGCAAACAGCCATGGAAAACAACAGCCAGGAATTCATAGGCAACAAGCACTATCTTCACAAAAGGCTTCCATCCAAGATTAGTTTATGTGGAGCTCCATGCTCCCTCATAAACTACAAAAACGAATGAAAAACCTGTACTCTCCCTCTCCCTCCCTGCCTTCTTCCTTCCCTCACTCTGACCACATCCCTGCTTGCCCAAAGAATACTCTACAGAGGAAGGAGACCTTTAAAGATGAAATTCATGCTGGAAAACACAGAGACAAAATAACAAATACACACACACACTACATACACATACACACACACACACACACACACACACACACACTTAGACAAAACGAAGCCAGAAGATGAGCTGAGGCTCAAGCAGTGCAGCACAATCTTAAGTAGAAAAGCTAAAGAACAGCACCCAAGTCCAAAATTCAATCCCTATTAACAGCGCGCGCACACACACACACACACACACACACACACACACACACACACAGACTAAGGGAAAAAAAACCACTGTTTCACACATTTACATGTCACCTGTCATTTCCCAAGTAAAGAGCAGAGGGCGCCCTAGCACTTGGGACAGCGCCATAGAGCCCCACTCTGACTCTGTATGGACAATTTGCACAGGTTCCTACTGATATTCTCTTGGGTGCCTTCTCTTTGAAGCACTGAGGGAGTTACTGAGCATAGGGCAGAGTCCAACTATTGGGGAAATCCCTAAGGTAGAATGGATGGGTCACAGCATAAAATATCTGTTTTTAATTCTACAATGGCTTCCCAAATTTTACACTGAGAATGTGGAAATTAACAAAATATAAAAGTCATTCAAGACTTGGTTAGCACGTGTGAGTGGCCATGATTCAATAGCCAACCCTAAAATAAAGTATAGAAAGTAGAAATGGTAGATGAACTCAGAACTACTGGGCAGTTTCCTTACTAATAACTAAAAAACACTATGGAGATTCAACACAAGTAGTTACATTTCTTTCCTTGTTCACATCTTTGGACTGTGTGTCTCTCAGGTCATTCAGTGGTTTACTATAAATTTATTGAATCTCCGTTCTTAGGAATTAACGTGTGCTTTGTCTCTGGAGGATTTGGCAGCCTATCTTGGGTGCTTTGGAGATTTTGGCAAATTCTCTTCTTGGAAATCTTAGGAGGTTTGTACTGATTTCCTTTGAAGCAGTTCAATTTACCGGACGCTTCTTTAATGGCTACTGGATTTTCTATCACCCACCATAGCACCGAATAATCTCCATGCTTCAGCTTTGTACAGCGCAAACATCACAATAGCCTTTCCTGACCTCTTCTGTTTAGCCTCTGAAGCTTCAGTGCTCAGTGGGCACCGGTAGAGGCTAGACGCTCATGGATGCCCTTCTGAAGGTTGTGCTCCAGATGGACAGCATCTCCTTACAGCCAGATACTGTGAGCCTCCACCTCCATGTCTCCGGGGATGGACATGGTGTGGCTATCTGCACAGATTCAGTGATCCTCCAACACCAGTGGCTTCACACAAGCATATATATATATATATATATATATATATATATATATATATATATATATATATATCCTGGCAGGCTGTAGAGAGCATCTATCAGCCCCTGCCCAAGCCTGAAGCAGATGACAGGGTGCAGGTAAGGATTCAGGCAGCATGCTGGGACCCACTCTGACAAGAGCAGCCTGCTCTTCTCTAGGAAGCTCTTTCCATGTCCAAATCCACTGCTCAAGTGTCACCAATACCCACAAGACTCTATATCCCTCAGAAGATGTGAGCCTGGTCTCAGTCAAGAAACGAGTCTCTTCAAGTCCCTCTCTGCTCCCCAGCCCTAGCTCGGTAGTCTGTACCTCGGTGCAAACGTTTACAAGTACCAAAGACAAGGAAGACCTCGGATGAAGAACTGTCCTCAGCCTTCTAGAAGCAGCAACTGAAAGTGGATACCTATGCCAGTATACACACAGGACAGGAAACAAAGTCAGGATACTTCTGTGGAGGCACATGAGGTCCTGCAACTGTAAGGGCTAATCTGAGAACCTGAGTGACTAAATACAAGTTTTAGTGTTACAATTATAACAGCTTCTAAACCATGGTGATGACTCCATGCTAGAGGGCTGGACCCCCACCCGTGAGACTAGTTTTTTGTAGTTGACATTTAAAAATATAGGGAGCCCTTGTTCCCCTCTGTACATAGGTAACAACTATGGTAACGGACAGTAAAAAATGATCATAGTCATAGACTATAGAAATAACAATAATAGTAGTAGAAATGCCATGGTAACTGTTGGGTTAGTTTACTTATGATTGAATACTAGATTGTTTTAGCCCACTCTAGCTTGCTTAGTGGTAATGGGAAAACATGGTAGCAATTGTTAAAATAAAGTTGGTAGGGGCTGGGGATATGGCCTAGTGGCAAAGAGTGCTTGCCTCGTATACCTGAAGCCCTGGGTTCAATTCCCCAGCCCCACATATACAGAAAATGGCCAGAAGTGGTACTGTGGCTCAAGTGGCAGAGTGCTAGCTTTGAGCCAAAAAAAAGAAGCCAGGGACAGTGCTCAGGGCCTGAGTCCAAGCCCCAGAACTGGCAAATAAACAAATAAATAAAGTTGGTACTAGGTCAGCCTGACCGCAGAATTCTGATTCTCTAAATGGCTTGCTTAACCCATTTGTGACTTGTTCTACCCCATGCATTAACCCCCTGCATCACTGCTATGTGACCACCTGATGTCAGTTCCCGATATCAAGGCCAGTTCCCATTATCAAAGCAAAAATAGAGGCTGGGAATCTGGCCTAGTGGCAAGAGTGCTTGACTCGTATACATGGGCCCCTGGGTTCAATTCCCCAGCACCACATATATAGAAAATGGCAAGAAGTGGTGCTGTGGCTCAAGTGGCAGAGTGCTAGCCTTGAGCAAAAAGAAGCCAGGAAAAAAAAGAAGAAGAAGCCAGAGACAGTGCTCGGGCCCTGAGTCCAAGGCCCAGGACTGGCCAAAAAAGAAAAAAAGAAAAGAAAATGCCCAGAAGTGGCGCTGTGGCTCAAGTGGCAGAGTGCTAGCCTTGAGCAAAAAACAAGCCAGGGACAGTGCTCAGGCCCTGAGTTCACAGCCTAGGACTGGTCAAAAAAAAAAAGCCAAAATAGATAACTGAAAGGGTTGATAACCAATAGAAATAGGACAAGACTTGCTTGCTAAATGCCATCCAATAAAGTATCTGCCAAGTTGGAAATACCCTGCCCCTGTAGTAATAAAAATAAAAACTCTGCTTATCTGAGGGTGGGGAGGGAGGGGTCTCAATGCAGATCCACTGTGTCAGTGGTGGTTTAGAGTCCAGGTTCCAACTTGCAATGAAGACTTGCATTTGCATCGAAATCGGATCCTTGGTGGTCTTTGGGGACGTGAAATCTGGGCATAACACCAAAAAAAAGGAAACTGGTCCCTTGGGGTACCAGCAACTCCACAAAATGTTCTCCACAGACCGAACCCTCCATCACTATACTGCTCCTGAGAGGTGAACCATACATAGAGAACCAGACCACCCAAGGGTCTGGGTCACCCTAGCAGGAGCCATATTACCATAGGGAAGAGTACAGGGCCTTTAAACAGGACGACACAGTCTAGGGGAAACCACAACCTATCCTCACAGCTTCATACTCACCTATCTAGGTTCTTCAGAGGTATTTCTGAGAGTACAGACGGGCTTTGTTCAAAGCTAGGACCCTTGTCTTAAGCTTTAAATTATTTGCTTACACAAAAGTCCTCAAAAGCAGGCCTTCCAGTGAGAGGACATGGACTTTTGAGGCCACTCACAAACTCTAACCCCTACCCTATCTCCTACCCCATACTAAAACACATGTCCTAACCGTAACCATAACCCTACACTCACATGTACCCTAACTGTAATACAGCTTCAACCCAACCTTAACCCTACCCCTACCCCATACCATAACATGGATCCCCATTGTGCACACTAACTCTAGCCAGTACTCACACCCTAAAGTGCTCCAACCCAAACCCACACCTTAAGCTACTCACCAACCTCATGCCTCACCCTAAGCCATTCACTAACCAAAATCCATACAATTGTGGCCATTCACTAACCAAACTCCGCACAATTGTGTACCTAACACATTCATATAGAACACATTGCCTAACTCTCACCCTAGCCCCTTCCTTAACACGTTCTTAATCCTTACCTGTTCCATAAGCTGTTTTGTAAACCACTCCAAAACACATCTCATAACTCAAACTCATTCATTCCACAAAGTTAATTCTCATTCCCTAACCCTCAACCCTTCCTAAACCATGATCCTGAAATCTTCCCTAACAGGCTCACTAACCCCATCCTTTGTCTACCACATTCCCTAACCCTAAGCCTGACTCATTCCTTAACCACCATTTACTATCTTTCTGTAATAGTGATCCTAACCCTAACTTAGTCCCTAACACTAACCTGCTCTGTAAGGTTAATGGAAAACCCAACACCTGCCTAATCTATTTCCAAACCATAAATAAATCTTTATGCTAATGCCCACTCTGAGTAGCCCTACTACCACCAGTCCTTATTGACATCAACAATCGACCCCTAACCCAGTCATACTGTTAGATATGTGTAAACTATCTGAGAAGCCACATACTGAAGGATGGAATCTTGGAGTGTTTATCAGCATTAGCAGTATTCAGGCAGCCAGCTGTTACAAAGGCCTGCAGCCCACACAGACCCTCAACACTGTCGGGAAACAGGCCAGATGGAGGAAAGAACAAAAACCACACCAGAAAACCAATTCTCTCTCCCAGCTTTGAGGACTGGGTTAGGGTTGCTGTGTTGGGCACAGTTATTGTGTGAGTTTAGTTAATGAAACTTTCAAGTAAGGCATAGGATTCCTGAGTGGCTTAGGGTATGGATTAGGGTTTGCTTACCCTAATCAAGTTTTAATCCTACCATTAACACCAAGCCCTACGCCTGAAGCGTAACCCAAATATCGCCTATCTTGCCAAAGTTCATTTTCAACAGCATGTGGTTTAGGCAGCATGTTGACTCACCAAAAGCAGACGTCCAGTTCGCCCCCTTTCCGTCTCATTCTCCGTCTTCCGAGCACACTGAGGGCCGGGAGTCCTTTGGGCGCCTCTGCTCCTCCCCAGCGCGTGGTTCAGCGGTGCTGCCTCCGGGGTGGCGCCGGGACCCCCGCGCCAGGCCAGGGATGCCGGCTGTGCGGGCAGAAGGGAGGAGAGCTGCGGCCGGCGCTGGAGGCGGAGGATCTCGGTTCGGGGCAGCTCCGGCCCGGGACTCGGCTCCGGGAGGGCCCGGCGGCGGGCTGGAAGAGGCGCGCGCACCTGCCGGGCCCGGGGCAGGGAGGGGCGGCGCCCGGCGCCCAGAGGCCTCCAGTCCCCGGTCGGTGCGCCCTCGGCCCGGCACCGCCCGTCCCCGAGCAGGCGTTTCGGGTTGGCAGGGCCAGCACCCCGAGCCTGCGCCCCGGAACCGGGAGGACCCGGACTCGGTGCGGCGCGCGCCGACCCATAGGTCCGTGCCGGCGGCGGGGGCCGCGGGACCGCCGGAAGCGGGGGCTGGAAGCGCGGCGAGGGGAGGGCAGATCTCCCCGAGTCCGGGTGGCGATGGGGGCGGGGGGTGCCCCTACCAGACCCGGGTCCCCTCCGCCCCCCCCCAGGCGCACGCAGTGCAAATGCGGGTCATAAAGAAGACACCAGGCCGGGAGGCGGCGGGTAAACACCCGGGGACGACGCGGGAGAAGCCGCGGCCAGCTGGAGTTCAGAGCCTCGGTTAAACTAAGTTCACTCCACCTCCCCCAGACAGGAACCACCGAAAGTTCAAGAACCCTCTAAGGAGGACGAGAACCTCCGCCTTCCCTCACGGCGCATTCGTTACCTGATAGCTGCTGGGTGTGTGGAGCAGGGAGCCGGGAAGGGAGGGCGCCACGCGGTCTCAGGCCGAAGAGGAGAGCTCATTCCCTGACCAGCGGCCACGCTCAGGGCGCACACATGCGGCGGGACAGAGCGAGCGGCCCCCGGGCGAGGGCTTCCGTAGGGCGGGGATGGGGAGGTGGGGCCCGGATGTGACCTCGGGGGCGGGGAGACCACCGCCCCCAGGTGTGCGGGTCACCTAGGTAACCGGGCGGAGACAGTCAGGTGGGGCATCTATCCACAAGTAGCCCTCCGGGAGAGGCCCTTACAAAAGTGAACTGTGCATTGATTACCCCACAGTACTTTGGTCCTACATTTTATGAAAAACAGGTGAAAACAAATATTAATAACCGTGGTAAAGAAGATCGGTTTGTAACAGAGAAAGAAATAAGAATCCCCGTGGAGAACAAAGTCTCTTTCCATGATCAGTGCCAGCTGAGAAAGCAAAGTGTCAGTCAGGCATTGCTCTTCCAACTATAGGAAGGCTTGGCCTGCAAACAGTCGTTTTTGTTTTGTTTTGTTTTACAGTTGTTTACCCAACTCCAGACCCTTCAAGACAGCTGCTACCACATAAAATAACATATCACCAGGCACACAACTACATTCCCAGGACAATCCCCTTGCACTGAGAGATTCTGTTTCAGGAAAATTCTAAGAAACAGTACTAGAAATTCATTCACAGATCAACAGTGGTACAGCTGGGAAGGATCTTTCCTTTAAATTATCAAGACCCTGCTAAAACAATTTATTTATATTTTTCATGTTTTAAATGTCTAATGTCAAAAATATTCCAACTTGATGAGCAGTACAAGGTTTCAAAACCAAAACACAAACCTATCTGAATAAACCAGAACAAAAGAATGCTTACACTGAGAGGATACTTAGTATTACAATGAAAAGTTACAAATAACTGCTCCTGTATGCGCACCAATGGAAACTGTATTTTTATAGTTATTATAAAAGTGATGTGTACAGGGGTTCCATTTGCATAAGTCAGGTAAAGAGTACATTAACTGATTTCTTTTTAACAGTACACGCAAGTCTTTTTGTTTAGGCATTGCATTGTTTTGCATTACTGACTTAATTGTTTAATATTTTCACAAACGTTTCTTTAAAACTTGACTCGGCTTTTATGAGACTCTTATCTCCAATTATCTACTAGAAAACAGGAAGTAGTGATGTGGCTCATGTGGTAGAACACTAGCCTTGAGTGAAAAAGCTCAGGGACAGTGCCCAGGCCCTGAGTTCAAGACCCATGACCACCAACAACAATAAAAAGTGATGTTTGTCTCTCTGAACCTGACTTACTTCACTTACCATAATTTTTCTAGGTCTATCTGTTTCCCTGCAAATGATATAACATTTTTCTTTCTAGCAGATGAGTAAAATTTGTATCTATCTATCTATCTTTATCCAAATATCTTATTTTCTTGACTCACTGATCCATTGTAGGGCATCTGGTCTAGTTTCATGCCTTGGCTGTCATGATTAGTGCCATAAGGACTATGCATGTTCAAGTGTCTTTAACATACCCTGACTTGCAATGTTCTAGGCAAATGCCCCAAAGTGCTATCATTAGGTCATACTGAAGTTCTATATTTAGTGTTTTGAGGAATCTTCAAAGTGCCTTCCAGTGTGGTTTCACTAGTTTATATCCCCTCCAATAGTGCACCAGGGTTCCTTTTCCCCCCAGAATCCCTACCAATATTTTTTTAGTGCTCATTTTCTCTATGCTGCCCAATCTAAGTGGGGTGAGATGAAATCTAAATATAGTGTTTTTATTTAATTAAATTTAATGTAAAGGTGATGTACAGAGGGGTTACAGTTACATAAGGTAATGAATACATTTCTTGTCGAACAGTGTTACTCCCTCTTCATTTTTCCCCACTAAATATAGTTTTCATTTGCATTTTCTTTATGGATAGGGATGTTGAACATTTTCTCATGTGTTAAGAGGCCATTCTTACTTTTTCTTCTGATAAGTTTCTATTTAGCCCTTTTCCCCATTATTCTTGGTTAATTAATGGGGGGGGCTAGCTCCTTGTATATTCTGGATAGTAGGCTCTTATCAAAAGGTAAAGATCTCCCATGCTGTAGGCTGCCTTTTTAGCTTAGTAACTATGTCTTTTGCTGCGCAGAAACTTTTTCGTTTGATGCAATCTCATTTTCATGTTTCATTGCCAATTTGTTGAGCCCCAAAACTCTGCCCAGAAAGTTCCTTTCGTGTGTGTGTGTGTGTGTGTGTGTGTGTGTGTGTGTGTTGTGTGCCAGTCCTGAGGCTTATACTCAGGTCCTAGGCACTGTCTCTGAGCTTCTCTGCTCAAGGCTAGCACTCTACCACTTGAGCCACAGCTCCCTCCCCACCTTTTAGGTGATTAATTGGAGCTAAGATTCTCATTGGCTTTCCTGCTTGGGCTAGCTTTGAACCGCAATCCTCAGATCCCAGTCTCCTGAGTAGCTAGGATTAAAGGCCCCTCCCTCCTCAGGGAACCAGCTCTGTCATGGCTTACTTTTAAAATTATTTTTCCAAAACTTTCATGCTTTCTTTGTAAAACATGCTTTGTAAGTTATCCACAAATTTTTGGCAATTGCATTAAAGAGACCAGTGGCCTTGGACTATAGAAAATTAAGAGAAAAAAATGAAAATTCTATTTTATTTTTTCATTTTTAAAGGGTAACTTTTCTGGATATCCATTTTTTTTCTTTCTTTTTTCTTTTTTCTTTTTTTTTTTTTTGTGTCCAGTCCTGGGCCTTGGACTCAGGGCCTGAGCACCATCCCTGGTTTCTTCCCACTGAAGGCTAGCACTCTGCCACCTGAGCCACAGCGCCCCTTCTGGCTGTTTTCCATATATGTGGTGCTGGGGAATGGAACCAAGAGCTTCATGTGTAGGAGGCAAGCACTCGTGCCACTAGGCCATATTCCCAGCCCTGTATATCCATTCTTAATTACTTATATATATTCTTTGTTTCAAATATGTTTTTAAGTTTGTAAAGCATTAAATTTCTGTACTTTTGAAAGAGGTCATTCAGTCAAAATAAAGCTGATGTACAGTTACAAATATTTCTCTACATACATTGTAACTTTAAAATGTTAATAATAAAATGACACTTTATCAGCAAAAGCAAAAAATAGAAAGAAATTTGCTGAGGTCTGTTTCAGGCCAAAATTTCTGTATTGCATTTCTAAGTTCCTTTTTCTTAAAGAAATTAACACTTCTGTGTCATTTTAATTATAAAAAGTAATCATGATAGCAAAAATATCTTAAAACCTGATGCACGCAGTTACTGCAATGTCACCCTTCCCTCTGAATCTTGTTTGTATAGTACATGACTCATGACTCAGAAAAATTTTTAACTTCTGTACATTTTCCTGTTCTTTTTTTATATACTAATCTTGCATAGTAGTGTTGGGAGCCGAGCCGGCAGCAAAGCTCATCCTCACCTCTGGCTATGGTGTTATCTCAAGAAATGTGCAAGGATAAGGCTTACTTAAAAGACACCACAAGAGTCTGATTTATGCTAACTATTCAACCTTATTTTGTCATTCCTGCCACCTGTTATTGCGGACTTCAAGGCTTTCTTGTTTTCTTAAACTTAGGTAACCCTATGCTATTCCCTGGTTCCTAATCTGCTTATAAGCTGGAAGTTAAAAATAATCGGGGTTACAGTCTTGAGCTACAAACTGGAGCTGCAGTCCTCCCGAACCCCATCCTTTGTCTTTTGTCTTTTCTTCACCAAGCTGGCTTCTAACCAGGCTCCTCAGATCTCAGCCTATTGAGCAAGTAGGATTACAGGCTTGAGCCACCAGCACTACACTTACGCTGTAAGTGCAGTGTAATAATACTAGACTGATAGAATGTCGTAAGATGTGGTTTTAATGCAAGTCAGACCAGGCAATCAGGGCTTGGTGTCCCAGCTGCAGTTCCGGCTCTTTGGCCCAGTCAGCGGGGAGAGGGGGAGCGGAGGAGCTCAGCCTGGTCCCGGGCACTCGCCCCGTTGTACCGGAGGGGAAGCGGAGGCACGGTGACATGACTGCAGAGGTAGCCAAAACAAGAAATGTTGTCAACCCTACTAAGAACCCCCAGAAAAGGACGTCCCGGGCAGCCCAGGCGGGAAGCTGGTGGACACCAGCCCTGTGGGAGGGGCGGGGCGGGCGGGCGGCTGGGGCTGAGACTCAGGGAGTGGTCACTGGGACAGCCCGGGCACTGCGGCAGGAGGGGGACGCCGTGGCCCGGCTGAGAGACCTCCCAGCCCGAGGGCAGCGCGCAAACTGGAGTCTCCGGGAAGGACTGGGGTTCCGGGCGCCCTGCGGCTGCTGATGCTACAGCGACAACTGAGCTCCCGGCAGGCAAGGGTGGAGAGTGGGCTTGGTGGCCTGGATCCTCAGGGACTGCGGGGTGGGAAAGGAGGGGTGAAGCTCCTAGGGGTCCACGAACCAAGGAATGAGGAGGGCTGGCTTGTAAAAGACCACCACCACCCAGCTGGACCTGAGAGGCAGGGGAGGAGTGGGGGTCGGGGGACCCTGGAAGGACATAGGTCAGTGTTGGGAACTGGGCACCTCTTCCTGCCAGCCGGACAACTTCAGTGACTTTTGACCTTAGCCTTCCCTCGGGGCAGTTGGGACTGTTTGCTCTCCTAACAGCCTGTGGACTCAGGCTGAGCCTAGGAACACAGGCCCACAGGAACTGTCTGTTCTTTGCCCAGGGCAGTAGCATGGAGTCCAAGAGCAGCCCGCTGACCACACATGTGCTAGACACCGCCTCGGGGCTCCCGGCTCAGGGCCTCTGCCTTCGTTTATCCAGGCTGGAAGACTTCACCCAGCAGTGGACAGAATTGAGGAGGAGGTAAAAGGCACGCCCTGGCGTCATAGGAGGTATCCAGGGAACGTGACCTTCAGTGCAGGACCCTACCTTACAGCCAGGAGCACAGATGCTAAGGGCTGGAGGACAGAGCTGGCTGCTGTACCCCACTGTCCTCTTAGCCATGGAAGTTCATTGCCTGGGCTCAAGGTCTAGCTTCACAGCCTAGGCCTAGGCCTAGGCCTACTGACTTGTTTTTTCATGAGATAAGGCAGATAGTAACAAAAGCTATAGTTCTGAAGGATGCTATGAAGTGTCCGAAACATCCTTTCTGTTCAGCAGTCTCACAGACCCTTGGGCCTACTGAGCAGGTGTTTGCACCTCTTTCAAGAGCTATTGGAGAGAACTGCTGAGTTACAGGCAGAGGTGGCATCTGAACACTAATTACATAGTCATGATTACCCTATAAGTTTGTGCCAGGATGCACACTGAATGCTTTTATTCCTGCTTTCTTTATTCACCATTCATCTTGTAGTCCAGTGGTGTAATTTTCCTTTTTATAGGTGGGAAGACTGAGGCAGTAGTGATGAGGTGACTACTGGAATTTCAAGCCAGGCTCATCAGGCACTGTGCTCATCAGCTTTGATGTTCACTGAAGCCCGGGCTCTGAACCCTGCCACTAGCCCAAGTACAGGCTCTGCTATACTTGCCCTTCCAGTTTTGGGGTTCCCAAGCCCAAATAGGCTGGCCTATGCCCCTGGGGTTCCCATGAGTGGAGTCCCAGAACACTCACCTTGAAGCAGGCAACCTTGTTTTCCAAAATTCTAACCAGGAATGGGAAAGGGAACAGGGCTGGAGTCAGAGACTCCTACTCAATGGATCATGTCCAGATGTCTTACCTACCCCTTCCCATCCATCCCTTCACAAAAGCCGGGGGAAGGGGAAGTGGCAAGATAACATCTTTCTTTCTTTTTTTTTAATTTCCTCCGCCAGTCCTAGGGCTTGGACACAGGGCCTGAGCACTGTCCCTGGCTTCTTTTTGCTCAAGGCTAGCACTCTACCACTTCAGCCACAGCACCACTTTTAGCCTTTTCTTTATATGGTGCTGAGGAATCAAACCCAGGGCTTTATGCATGCAAGGCAAGCTCACTAAGCCATACTCCCAGCCCTCCCTGAGCTTCTTTTGCTCAAGGCTTACACAATACCACTTGAGCCACAACACTGATTTTTCTGTGTATGTGGTACTGAGGAATCTAACCCAGAGCTTCACGCATGCTAGGCAAGCACTCTACCACTAAGCCACATTCCAAGCCCATACTCTGTTCTTTCTAAATCACTGTGGGAGACACATTGAGGACCATAGGTCTCCAGAACCCTGGATTCAGGTGGCTCACACCTGAAATCCTAGCTACTCAAGAGGCTGAGATCTGAGACTCACAGTTTCAGAACAGCCCAAACAGGAAAGTTTATGAGACTCTTACCTCCAATTAACCACCTAAAAGATGAAGTAGAGCTGTGGCTCAAGTGGTAGAGCACTAGCCATGGACAAAGAAAATAAGAGACAGTACTCACAATGAGGTCAAGCACCAGTACCCTCACATACATGCAAATTTTTTTTAAAAAGCAGAGCGAGACATCAGCCCATTCCATGTTAATCCTCCATGCATTGTGGGTAGAATTAGATAGTTACTGACCGAGATAGCAACATACAATGTACTGTGTAAAACACACGTTATAAAACAAGACATGCTGTATTTCACATTTTGTTAATAAACATACTTATGCATAAAGAAAATGTCAAATACGATTATTACTTCTAGTGTACACAGTCTGAGAGGTTTTGTTGCCCAATTGCTCCTCTGCCTTGGTGGTTCCCCAAATAGGCAATTCAGTGGTGTCCCTAGAAACAGTCCACTGTTTCTGCTTACTGTGCTCACAGAAGAAAGGTATCCTGGGACCCGAGGAATCGTTATACTTCAAGATGACACCCCCTTGCCCGAGTTGTTCCCTGTATCAGGCTTTGTAGACAAGTTGTCACCTGAGTCCAGCCCACAGCTCTCAGGGCTTTGCCACAAAACCTCCCCCTGAAGCTTCAAAGCACCTGGCTTATTGCCCATCCAGCAAGACCAGGAAACATTCACACTATCTTTAGCCCTCAGAACGTTTCCAGTCCACACCAGAAGTCTAGCTTACCAGTCCCATAGTCTAGGCTACTGAATTCCACCAGGGAGCACTGGGGTCAGGCAGTTTGTGTGCTGTGGTCCTTTCACTGTTTTCTGCTTCTCCCAGGTTGTTTTCAACATTGCAAATGAAACTCAGAAGATCCACGTGCCTCTGCTACTGAGCCCCTGGTCATACACCACCTACTGAGGGAGCTAGAACCAAGTCCTGCCAAGGGTACCTAAGAATTCTAAAAGGCCTTAGCCCAACATCTACCCAACCATGGCCATCTCTAGGAGCTTGAGGCCCTATTGTCTAGGGGGAATCCAAAGGCCAACAGTTTCATCTTGTTTGTGTACAGGAGTAGGGCAGTATCAGGGAGGAAAGAAGTCCACATGGGCCTGGGTACCTTGGCTGATATGCTATGCCCCACCAAGACCTAGGTTCTGTTCAGGGAGGGGCAAGGAGGAAGGGAATAGAACCAGCACCACAGCATAAAAGAACAAAGCACATACCTGTCAGCAGTTTGCTGTGCCAGACTAATGCTCATGCCTTCTGTGTACTAATCCCAGGAACTCACATAGGGACCAAGAAAATGCACAGGTTTCCTTTTAGAGGGTTATGTGAGCCTCATACGCATAGTATCTGCTTCTGACTTTTCCAGTGGCCACAGTTCTTTCTATGATTCCTCTCACAGAACATGCCTAATTTCCAGGTCAACTACGTATTTAAGGAGACATCCACAGAAGGGAGCAAGATACACGTTTATGCCACCTAAAGTGATTCTTCAGGTACTCTGTCACAGTGTGAGAAATGTGCTAAGAAATATGCAATTTATATTCGATGACCATATTCTAAATCAACATAGGAACTTTGGATTTCTTTTTCATTGTGGTGCCTATCCTGGGGCTGGAATTGAAGCTCTGGACACTGTCAGTGGGCTTTGTTTGCACAAGGTTAGCACTCTACCACTTGATCCACAATTCCACCTGATCTTTTAGTGAGCAATTGAGATAAGAATCTCACAGATTGTTCTCCCAGGTCAGGCTTTAAACTAATCTGTGAGCTTAGATGTGAAGATGTTAACCTGCTGAACACTTTGGATTACAGATAGGAGCCACCAGCACCCCAAATTGCTTTTTTTGTGGTGGTTAAATGAAGATAAGAGTGTCACAGGTGTTTCTGCTTGGACTGATGTCAAATCATGATATTTAGATTTCAGCCGCCAGAATAGGTAGGATTCAAGGAGTAAGTTGTTGGTATCAAACCAATAGGAATATATATATATGTAATTTTATATATGTAAATTAAAACAATTTATATATTATATATATATATATAAATTTGCTTCTTTATGTGTCCTTATAATCATTACAACTAAATCCAACTCACTTCTGTGGTTCCTATGGTCCACTCTACCATATCTTCAGATAAAGACAGTTGCTGACCTTGTAGAACACAAGGAGAAAACTTTCCTACTTTCCACTTAAGTTCAAGACCTTCTGGAAAATTCCAAATGTTCATAATGTCATACTCTGCCTCCAGTTTCTTTTCCTCATACAAAATCACTTGATCTCCAGCAGGATTATGGAAGTGAATATTCTTCAGAAAACGGTGCAGCTAGAAAGATACATCATCTTATGGTGAAGTACATTCCAGAGTTAACACAGAAAACCTGAACTAAGAAAAGCTGCTCATTGCCTTTAATTTCTGGATCAGAGGATTATTACAGACACCTCAAGGATGACACCAGAGGAAAATCTATGGAAGAATAAAAATAAACTTTCTAAATCAAAATGAGTAGAAATCTTTTAAAGAGAAACTAATTCCCTGTAAATAGTGTAGAATGAGGCAATTCTTAATTGCTTAGCTCCAGTTTGCCACAAGCACTAACTTTATGAATGTCTCTAGTTTGTGTTTGCTACATTAGTAATACCCCATGTACAATGAAACTAATTAACTCAAAAATAGGAATGTTTCTTTCAGTAGGTCATCTTTTGCTACTATTTAAGAAACTTATAGGGAAAGGGTGTATTTACAGTTTTCAAGCCATCAGCTACGAGTATGCTGAGGCCATTTGTAACTGACCCAATTTACAGAACATGGAATTAGTTTTGTCCTCGTTACTGGCCTGTCTTTCCTGAAAAGCGCCTGAACATATGTCTACAGTAGTTCACAGACATTTAAACAATTATAGTTTCTTGGGTTTTGGAAAGATACCAGAAACGTTTCATTTCATATGCTAAGAAAACCATCTAAGGAATGACTGCTCATAGTGTGTGGGACCTGAAACAGAAGGCCTTACTTGTGCAGGGAAAGGCACTGTCTCTTTTCTGTTTGCCATGGTTTGTACTTCTGCTTGATGAAGAAGCATCTCATGGGCCACAGCATATACAGCATTGCATATATTGTAACTGTCTCCAGACATAGTCATGTCAAAAATGTGCCCAGGCAACCAATCCAAGGAGGCATCACGAGGACAGTTCTCCCGTGTTCCACAGTCAGACTCAGAATCTGAGCAATTAAAAGAAACAAACCACAGCCAAGCAAGGAAAAAGTCCTCTGGGTATGTAGAAGGGTTCACTGCCTTGACAAAATCTGTGAACCCGGAAATATCTGGGTGATGGTGTGAAAAAAATAGAGCACATGGGAAGTACCAAGTATGAAATATCTCCTCCTCCTGGTTAAATCCCACTGTGAGTTCACAATACAAACTTTTTCTTTTAGTAAATATTGCTCAACATACATGATTAGATATAGGGTTTCATTATCACTATATATGATATGCTGAAGATTTATTAATCTGTTCATAATATGACAAGAATTTAAATGACATGGCATAGTTTGTGATCTCTAGCTGGAAGGCTACATAAATTCTGTTCTTGGCCATCTCTTTTTTCAATACAGGAAGAATCCATAAACCATTCTCATCTTGTAGTGTTAACAGGCCACCCAGTTCCAGCTGAAGTGAAGCAGTAAGTAGACCATGGCAGTGGCCATCGATGTGTCCTTTGGGGCCATCTGATATAGAGCAGGGAACTTGTTATGGTCACTCAGGCCATCATCTAAAGGACCAAAGGAAAGCTAGAGGGAATGAAAATGTAATGCTCCATGAATGAGAAGATTCCTATGCACCACAGTCTCAGGCACGATGTATGTTAAGTCGCCAATTGAAGTAGATGTAAGGTTTTTATTTTAGTATTTAAATTTTAGTGTTGGTGTGACATGTCAATTTGTTTGTACAATGCCTCTTGATCTTTTTTTAATTTTTTTAAAGTTTTAATTCTCAAAC
The DNA here is from genome assembly GCF_023159225.1 of Perognathus longimembris pacificus. Classification (NCBI taxonomy): domain Eukaryota; kingdom Metazoa; phylum Chordata; class Mammalia; order Rodentia; family Heteromyidae; genus Perognathus; species Perognathus longimembris. The sequence continues at coordinate 36,489 of NW_025956155.1, read as the reverse complement.
TGATGTACAGAGAGGTTACAGTTTCATACGTTAGGCATTGGATACATTTCTTGTACTGTTTGTTACCTCGTCCCTCATACCCCCTCCCCCCTCCCCCTTACACTTTCCCCCCCTGAGGTGTTCAGTTCATTTACACCAAACAGTTTTGCAAGTATTGCTTTTGTAGTTGTTTCTCTTTTTTTACCCTGTGTCTCTCAATTTTGGTATTCCCTTTCAATTTCCTAGTTCTAATACCAGCATTTGTTTGTACAATGCCTCTTGATCTTTGTCACTATTTCCATCAAATCTTCATATATCCAACCCATGCCCTGACTTTCCTAATCCTATTTGTACATAAGTACACTGAATATTGTATTGTATTTTCTCACACATGTACTCACTAATTATATGTTCTTTTGCACATTCCCTTAACACCTATCTTCTGTCAGACAAAGTATGACTCATTTTTCTGGTGTTCACTTTTTATACTGTCTTTTAGCTGACCAGAGTGGTTATACCAGGTAATTCCACCTTGTAGGTACCATACTTTACAGCTTAACCTTGTATATGTGCAAATTGATTTGTGTGTGATCCATATTTATGTCATATTTTATGTTCATATTATAGATTAAACTTTCACATATAAGAGGAGAAATGCTTCCTTTCTCTTTGTGAGCCTGACTTCTTTATTCAACACAATACCTTGCTCATGTTTCTGAGTGTGTGTGTGCACATGTGTGTGTCTGTTAGTACAGGGGCATGAACCTAGTGCCTCATGCACTTCCTTTGTTGTTTTTTTTCCTCAATGCTAGCACTCTGCTACTTCAACCACATTTTATTCCCTTCGTTTTCCTGGTTAATTAGTATGTCCTGGGTAATTAATATGTCCTGGGTAGCTAGGATTCCACTTGTGAGTTACCAACACCAGGCTCAATTTATCTTTACACACTAAAGTCATTTTTCATTTCCTGGTATTTTAAAGAAAGTAATTGATAAAGATTTGTCTGCTCGAATGAATGAGAGGAAGACGGCGGAGGAGCGGCTGAGCCCTGCAGAGCTCCCTCCGATATCGTAGTTTTCTCACCTCATAGAAACTGTTTCTCCGAGAAAGACAGCCAAAGTAAGTTCTAACAGTACAGGGATTCTGAACAGGAAGGAAAAATCGACTTTGCTGGTCTGAAAACACAGTTTTGAGCTCCGGGCAGCGTCCCACCGCGGCGCCAGCGCCGGCTCCGGCACAGTGCCGGGCACAGCCCCCCACACTCCGTGGCGAGAAATACTCCAGACGGCAGCCGAGCACGGAGGACCTGACATCGCAGAGACAGCGTGAGTACCCCCAAAATTTATCATCACTTGTGCCCACAGTCCAGCTTCTGGAAGGCATCCCTGTCCCCACCGCCAGAGCAAAGCGCCATCTTTGCCACTGGCATAGGGTCAGACCAGACTGGAACTGAAGCGGGCCTGGGGAAAGCGAGGTCAAAAAAGCCATCTTTGAAAAGGGCAGGAGGGGCGGAATCAGTGAGAACCAGCTCCGCCCAGAAGAACGCCCCCTGCCCTGGTGGGAGGCGAGTCCGGGGCTTATCCAGAGATGCCCCGCCCTGCCCGCCGGAACTTCTAAACTTAAAGCAAAAGCTGCGAGCAGCTACCAGGGGCGCGGAAACAACAGAAGGAGGAACAAACAGTTCCGGGGACAGCTAAATGGTCCCGTCACAGACGAAACTAATTCCCAGCCCAAAACAGAGCTGCATTCCATAGCTACCTATGCCAAAGAGGCCGCCTCCCTCAGGCAAGCAACTCTCAGTGGAGCAAAACAGGCTAGAGGCGCCATGCTCTGCTGAGTTCACAGTCTAGTCAAGTCCAGGCATCAAAGGCAGCGGCCCCACAGCAGACAGAGGAGCCACAGTTCCTGTGACTGCCCACGTCCCCATCGACAGAGCACGCCCAAGGCCTGCCTGCAAGCTGTGCGAACCTCAGAGACCCACGATTGCACCAACAGAGGAGAAGGTCAGAACAGATCCACCCCTTGCCAACTGAAATCAAGTCAAACCAGCCAATCAGGAAAATAGACTGCAGTCCATTGCAGGGAAACCAGAGACTGGTTTCATTTTCTTTTCAAACATTTTTTTTTAACTTTTCTTTTCAATTTTTTCACACCTGAAACATCATTGGTTGTTTTTTTTTGTTTTTTTTTGTTTGTTTTCCATTTTTACTGGTTTGTTTTATCAAGTTTTTTTTGTGTTTGTTTATTTGCTTGGGTTGTCCCTTTTCTGATATTTTCCTTTTTATTTACTTATGCTTCCTTGTTAAATAATTTTTCTCTGTTTTGAGTATCTGTCTTCCAGTATTTTTACTTCATTTCTCTCGTTGCGTCCTCTTCCTTTAAAAATTACTTTCCTATAAATAACACCTACACCCTTTTCTGCTAACTCTCCAGTGTCTGTCATTTTATCAATGTGCTTTCTACTGATTCTACTCTTCTCCACATTTCCACGTCACTGAAACTAAACCAAAATCACCACCCCCCCCCAATACACTTTACTCTATTCTCTTTACCACCTCCAACTTACCCTCCTGACTTACTGCCTGGACCTCCAGGCTCCATTGACTCCTGGCTATTGGATAGAGGATATCCCAGCTTAATACGAGTGAATCAAAGGGGTTCATAGAGAAAGCCAGTCCTAAAAGAACTTAATATAAAAACAAGAATTGCGTATAAGGTTGTAACAGTAAATAAGTAACTACTGAATACAGGGCCCAGGATCAGATGTTATATTGAAATTGTATTCTTTAGGAACACCAATCTAACTTTATAGACAGGTATACAAGTTATCTGTATATAATTGTGAAATTGTAAGATTTACACGACAGTGCTTGGTAAGGGCTGCTTTGGGTCTTAAACAGTGCTCACAGGTGCTGGTAGACTGGCATTCCCAATTCAAATGGGCAGAAGAAACACAAGAAAGATGGCAAATAATGAAGTCTTATCCCCCACCCAAAACAAGCAGGAAGCAGAGCAGTCAATCAAAAACATAGAAGAAAACCCCCAAAATGCTCTACAAAGTTTACTGATAAACATGATAAATGAAAAGTTTGAATCTCTTCAGTCAATTATGTTAGAGCATGAGGAGGCAAAGCAAAAATTAATGGAGAATTTCATGGCATCCACAAATAGAAAGATAAGTGAGCTTCAAGAGTCAAATGAAAAGATAGCTACCCAACTTAAAGATTTGAGAGACAACACTCAAAACCAAAGTAATGAAGTTAATGAAGTAAAGAAGTCCATACAGGACCTAAGAAATGACATGGAAATCATCAGGAAAGACCAGTCAGAAGGAAAAGAGATTCGAAATCAAGTAGCTAGCCTACAGTCCCGACTAACTGAAGCAGAGGATCGAATCTCAGGAGCTGAAGATTCCTTAGATTCTATGGAGAAAGATCAAAAATCAATACAAATCCAGTCCAAGCAACAAAACAGATCGCTACAGGAGATTCAAGACACAATCAGGAAGCCCAATTTAAGGATAATAGGTATTGAGGAAAACTTGGAGAAAGAGGTTAATGGGATAGGCAACCTATTTAACAGAATATTAGCTGAGAACTTCCCAAACATCCAGAAGGAAAGGCCTATACAGATACAAGAAGCATTTAGAACCCCAAATCGACCAGACCAGAATAGGACTTCCCACCGACACATTGTGATCAAAACAGCTTCAGCAGAGTGCAAGGAAAAAATACTCAAAGCTGTTAGGGCAAAGAAAACAATCACATATAAAGGAAAAGCAATCAGAATTACCCCAGACTTCTCAGCAGAGACCATGAAAGCAAGGAGAGCCTGGAATGAAGTATACCAAACCCTAAATAAAAATAACTACCAACCAAGAATTCTGTACCCCGCCAAACTCTCCTTCATAGCCGAAGGTCAAATAAAAGTCTTCCACAATAAGGAAAAACTGAAACAATATATCTCCACCAAACCAGCTTTACACAAAATCCTTAAAGATGTACTATACAGGGAAAATAATCAAGATCCCAACACAGACAGAGAAATGAACCCTAATTAGTAAACACTAGATCAAGAAATGGGAAGACACAGCTTTAAACAAGACAGTGATAATGAAAGGAACAAACGATCACCTCTCAATCCTAACTGTCAACATTAATGGACTTAATTCTCCAATCAAACGACATAGGCTCATAACTTGGATCAAAAATCAAGATCCATCTTTCTGCTGCCTTCAAGAGATACATCTATCCAGCAAAAGTAAACATCTTCTAAAAGTGAAAGGCTGGAAACAAATCTATCAAGCAAATGGCCCCCATAAGCAGGCTGGAGTTGCAATCCTAGTATCAGACAAAATTGACTTCAAATTAAAAAAGGTAAGAAGAGACAAAGAAGGTTACTACATACTAGTAAAAGGATCTCTCCAACAGGAAGAAATAACCATCCTAAATATCTACACGCCAAATACAGGAGCACCCAACTTCATCAAACAAACACTACTGGCTCTAAAAACATTCATAGACCCAAACACAATGATAGTGGGGGACTTTAACACTCCACTATCACCTCTGGACAGATCAACACGCCAAAAACTGAACAAAGAAACCACAGAACTAAACAATTGCATAGACCAACTAGACTTAATCGACATCTACAGAATATTCCACCCAGCAAGGACAGAATACACATTCTTTTCGGCAGCACACGGAACATTCTCCAAAATAGATCACATCATAGGGCACAAAGAAAATCTGTACAAATTCAGAAGTATCAAAATCATTCCCTGCATTCTTTCAGACCACAATGGAATAAAATTAGAGCTCAACTCATTCAGCCACCACAGAAAATCCCACAATTCATGGAGACTAAAGAACACACTGCTGAACCATCAGTGGATCATTGAAGAAATTAAAACAGAAATTCAAATGTTTATGGACTTCAACCAAGTTGAGGGCACAAAGTACCAGCTCCTTTGGGACACAGCAAAGGCAGTACTCAGAGGAAAATTTATATCTCTGAGTGCATACATCAACAAACTGGAGAAACAGCAACTCAGTAATTTAAGGAAGCACCTTAATTTTCTGGAGAGAGAACAGCAAGCCAAACCCCAAGTCAATAGACGGAAGCAAATAATTAAAATCAAATCAGAATTAAATCAATTAGAGACGAAAAAAACCATCGAAAGAATCAACAAAACAAAGAGTTGGTTCTTTGAAAAAATCAACAAGATAGACAGACCCCTGGCAAACCTGACCAAAGAACGAAGGCAGCACACTCAAATAAACAAGATAAGAGATGAAACAGGTAGCATCACCACAGAAATAACCGAAATTCAGAAAATAATAAGGGACTATTTTGCAAACCTTTATGCCAACAAATTCGAGAACTTGGAAGAAATGGATGATTTCCTAGAAAAAATTGATACCCCCAAACTCAACTATGAAGACTTAAACCTTCTAAACAGACCCATATCCAGTATAGAAATAGAAACAGCAATAAATGATCTCCCATCCAAGAAAAGCCCAGGTCCAGATGGATTCACCGCAGAATTCTACAAGGCCTTCAAAACAGAACTCACTCCAATATTTCTCAAACTCTTCAATGAAATTGAAAGAGAACGTTCACTGCCAGACTCATTTTATGAAGCCAGTATAACCCTCATCCCAAAACCAGGCAGAGACTCTTCACGGAAAGAGGACTACAGACCAATCTCCCTGATGAACATAGATGCAAAAATTCTCAACAAAATTCTGGCCAATCGACTTCAACAGGTCATCAAAAAAATCATACACCACGATCAAACTGGATTCATCCCAGGAATGCAAAGCTGGTTTAATATACGCAAGTCAATTAATGTAATCCACCACATCAACCGGAGCAAGGTAAAGAACCACATGGTTTTATCGCTGGATGCGGAAAAAGCGTTTGATAAAATCCAGCACCCATTTATGCTAAAAGCCCTGGAAAAACTGGGATTCCAGGGAACATTCCTGAATATAATCAAGGCAGTTTATGACAAACCAACAGCAAGCATAACTCTAAATGGTGAAAAACTAAAGCCATTCCCTTTAAAATCAGGAACAAGGCAGGGATGTCCACTCTCTCCCCTGCTCTTCAACATAGTACTAGAATTCCTAGCCAGAGCAATTAGGCAAGAAGAGAATATAAAGGGGATCCAAATAGGAAAAGATGAAGTTAAACTTTCTCTCTTCGCAGATGACATGATCCTATACCTAAAGAATCCCATAGACTCTACCCCCAAGCTACTAGAGCTGATCCAAAACTTTGGCAAAGTTGCAGGATATAAAATAAACCTTCAAAAATCAACGGCCTTTCTCTATGCTAACAACCCGAAGACCGAGGCTGAAATCAGGAAAGCAACTCCTTTTGCAATAGCCCCCAAAAACATAAAATACCTAGGAATAACCTTAACCAAAGAAGTGAAAGACCTCTTTGAAGAGAACTTTAAAAGCTTGAAAAATGAAATTAAGTCAGAACTAAGGAAATGGAAAAACCTCCCATGCTCCTGGATTGGGAGGATTAATATAATCAAAATGGCAATATTGCCAAAGGCTATCTACAAATTCAATGCAATACCCATTAATATCCCAACACCATTCTTTAATGAAATAGAGGAAGCAATCCAGAAATTCATATGGAACAATAAAAGACCTAGAATAGCAAAAACACTCCTAAGCAGAAAGAACAGTGCTGGAGGAATTACAATACCCAACTTCAAGCTGTATTATAAAGCTATAGTAATAAAAACAGCTTGGTATTGGCACCGGAACAGGCCTGAAGACCAATGGAACAGAATTGAAGACCCAGAATTAAACCCACAGAACTATGCCTACTTAATCTTTGATAAAGGAGCTAAAACAATAGTATGGAAGAAAGATAGCCTCTTTAACAAGTGGTGCTGGCAAAACTGGCTCAACACATGCAACAAACTAAAACTAGATCCTTATATATCACCCTGCACCAAAATCAATTCCAAATGGATTAAAGACCTTGAAATCAAAACAGGCACCCTGAAGACACTAAAGGAAGGAGTAGGAGAAACACTTGGGCTCCTTGGCACAGGACAGAACTTCCTTAACAAAGACCCTGAAAGGCTACAAATCAAAGAAAGGTTGGACAAATGGGACTGCATCAAACTCCAGAGCTTCTGCACGGCAAAGGACATAGCTCTCAAGATAAACAGAAAGCCCACAGACTGGGAGAAGATCTTTACCGGACATTCAACAGACAAAGGCCTCATCTCTAAAATATATGCAGAACTAAAAAAATTACCTTCTTCCAAAACAAAACTGCAAAGAACCAATAGCCCCCTCATCAAGTGGGCTAAAGACTTACAAAGAAACTTCTCTGATGAGGAAATGAGAATGGCCAATAGACATATGAAAAAATGCTCTACATCACTGGCCATAAAGGAAATGCAAATCAAAACAACATTGAGATTCCATCTCACCCCAGCAAGAATGTCATATATCAAGAAAACTAATAATAACAATTGTTGGAGGGGATGTGGCCAAAAGGGAACCCTACTTCATTGTTGGTGGGAATGTAAACTGGTTCAGCCACTCTGGCAAGCAGTATGGAGATTCCTCAGAAGGCTCAATATAGAACTCCCCTATGACCCAGCAGCCCCACTGTTGGGTATCTATCCAAAAGCCCACAAACAAAATCACAGTAATGCCACCAGCACAACAATGTTCATCGCAGCACAATTTGTCATAGCGAGAAGCTGGAACCAACCCAGATGCCCCTCCATAGGTGAATGGATCAGGAAAATGTGGTACATTTACACAATGGAATTTTATGCCTCTATCAGAAAGAATGACATTGTTCCATTTGTAAGGAAATGGAAGGACTTGGAAAAAGTTATACTAAGTGAAGTGAGCCAGACCCAAAGAAACGTGGACTCTATGGCCTCCCTTATTGGGAATAATTAGTACAGGTTTAGGCAAGCCATAGCAGAGCATCACAAGGCCCAATAGCTATACCCTTAGAAACACATAAGATGATGCTAAGTGAAATGAACTCCATGTTATGGAAACAAGTGATATATCACAGTTGTAACTACTTTCAACGTCCTATGTGTATGTGTAGTTTCTATTATTGATGATGTTTTGTATCACCTTCCTATGTTTGTACCTACACTATCTCTGTAATCTTATCTGAGTATATTGGAAACCGTGTTTACTGGTATTGGAAGTAGGAAATTCAAAGGGAATACCAAATTCGAGAGACACAGGGTAAAAAAAGAGAAATAACTACAAAAGCAATACTTGCAAAACTCTTTGGCGTAAGTGAACTGAACACCTGGGGGGGGAGGGAAAAGGGGGGAGGGAGGGAGGCATGAGGGACAAGGCAACAAACAGTACAAGAAATGTATCCAATGCCCAACGTATGATACTGTAACCACTCTGTATGTCAGTTTGATAATAAAAATTTGAGAAAGAAAAAAAAAAAAAAAAAAAAAACATTGCTCTGGGCAGAAAACAATCTTCCCTTTGTTATGCTTTTCAAAGGATGCTCACTGATTATATATACACGTGTGCACAGAAAGACACATACATATGCATATTCATGCTCATATGTTTTCAAATATTCTTATATCTAAATGCGAATATATACAAATTAAACTGTACATGCACATGGTATCACACACATGCACCAAGACACACAATGAGGGCATTTCCAATTGTGTTTTTGATCAATGTGTCTTACCCATTCATGTAGCATATATTTATAAATGCCTTTTTACTGAATAAGATGTCATGATTCTGAATGTTTTAGATGCCAAAGTCATGTTTTAAGTATCCAGCATTTTGCTGCTGTGTCAGACCTCCAATCTTGTCATGACGAGTTTAAATCAAAGTACTTTTATGCGAAGAGAGTATGAGATATAGAGTCTGAGAGAATCTTATCCACCACCAGCCCCTAAAAATTGTAAGAAACAGATTGAAGAAGAGTCGAGGTTGTACTAGCCCATCCTCTTGTGCTAGACTGGTGTTAGTACAGCACACAAGCCCAAGGTAAAACCACAAGTCAAGCATAAAAACAGCAACCCTTTCCTTATCCCCCAATAATTTGTACTATTTTTATTTTTTACATCCTGGTTCAATAGAATCATCCAGACATTGCTGCCAAATTGGCTACTTGTTCCTTCAATGCTCGGCACTTGGTGCCGCGCGATCAACTCAGTAAACATATAGCAACATGTGAAGACCAAAGTTGCATTGAGGATGATATAGGTAAGCTTGATACACGAAACAGACATCAGATCTGATTCAGATTCAGTCTGTTACATATTGTGATTCCATTTTCCTTATTTTCCTTCTTGCAGTTACTATGACTTGGTCCCAACCCCAAGAGAAGAAATCTGGAAATACAGGGCATCGCCTTTCTTCTGAGGAAGACTGGGATAAAGGTAAAGAGCTTGATTAAATTTTGAGTTAGTGCTGTAACTGAATGCCAGTTTAGAGATAGATGCAAATAATAGTAAACTCTTTAGCTCAACATGAAATTTAATGTATGCTAACATAGGTAAAGCTATTATGCTCATCCTCATATATGAAGACATGCATTCAGAAATGATTTCTTTAAAGAATATATATAAAACAGGGTTGTCCATCTATAGTTTAGGACTCTTACTTTTCCATGTTTATTATCCACTTAAATCATTGATATATTAGGTCCTTAAGGTGGTTATTATTTCATTAATACCTATGTCTTTCCTTGGCCATGTAAATGTTAGAGAAAATGTCATATATACCCTGGAGACAATATCCATTTTTCTGTTTGCCAGAATCCTTGGAAAACCCTAGCCCAACTTTTGTTTGGGGCAGAGGAGAGTCTTCTAGCCAAAACAGGTAAGAAAATGACATTATCACTTTGGCAAAGATCTATTTCTTAGAAATAAAGGAAACAATTATGATAGGTGGAAGAGCTGCCTTTTTCTTTTAGGAATAAAAAAATTTCCTCTTTTCAGAGAAATATTCAGATTGCTGTCTGAACGGTGATTGGTGAAAGCATGCATGTGTAAATCTGCAATTACTTCATGATCTTAAAACATTTCTAGGGGCTGGGGATATGGCCTAGTGACAAGAGTGCCTGCCTCGGGTACACAAGGCCCTAGGTTCGATTCCCCAGCACCACACATACAGAAAACGGCCAGAAGCGGCGCTGTGGCTCAAGTGGCAGACTGCTAGCCTTGAGCGGGAAGAAGCCAGGGACAGTGCTCAGGCCCTGATTCCACGGCCCAAGACAGGCAAAAACGAAACAAACAAACAAATAAACAAAAACACATTTCCAAACAAATTCATTGATATCTATGGAAAGTCATACTCAAAATGGTCTCGGAGTACCATTCAATATTGAGAAAATGTTACAGATATGACAGTATGTCAGAGCCACCGTTCACTTTTCAATGACATACGTTTCGATTTAATTTTATTCACAGAAATAACAAATGAGCGGCTGAAATTCCTCTTCATGTAAGTAGCTACTAAAATCATAAGGAGATTAATTTGATTAAATGTAGTAAAAAGCAACTATACAGATACATTGTGTTATTTGGGTTTGTGTGTTATATGCCCTTTGCTCAACAAGAATAGCAATAAATGCATCATGTCTGTTTACAGCCTGTTTTCATTTTTCAATATTTTATTGCAAACCTTCACCAAATATTTGTGAAAAGGCCTCCTTTACATGGATCTGTGATACCTTGAATATTCTGTGTAAAAATCACACCAGATGTTCGCCCACGTATACAGTTTGTAAGGCAAGGATAACTTCCAATTTAGATTTTTGAAAGATCTCTATATGTGATTACAGAGTAAAAGGAAGTGTGTTGTTTCCTGCTGTCACTTTCATATTCAACAAAATAACTTGGGAGACCAGAAGAAAAAGTTTCTGTGGACTCTGTGGATTGATGAGACAACCTGAGAAAATTTAGGAGGCGTATAGTTATATTTTCCTTTTATCCCATACTAAGTCACTTTCCACAAAAATAATGCCTCCTTTTTTCATTTATGGGTTGTATCTCATATAAGATAGAGAATTTTGGATGAAATATTATGACTTGGATCTCAAATCTTAGGATAATCATTTCTCATATAGTCCACAATATTTACTATTTTTGTTATAAGACTTGGGCACATTTCATATTTTGTGTCCCTGTCATGTGACACTGATTATACTTGCATAGGTGAGACATAAACAAACTGTTCTATTACTTAGATGAAACTTATTATGTTACCTAAACTAAGGTTAGAAGAAATGTACCTGTTTCATGATCATAATGGATTCTCTGGGTATTAACGTGTTCACCTACCTTCAAGTGATTTGAAACACATAGAGTTTCATACCATAAGTCAACAGCAGTTGCCCATTGGTCCATTTCTGCGTATATGGAAGTTGAAAAAAGCAAGAAATTCTTTCAGAATAATAGGCAGTTGTTCAGTTTTGCATATCTGTACAACAACTATGTAATTTTCTATTGTTCTTAGGCAGAATCAGAAATGTATATTACCACACCTTCCACCATAATGCAAAATCTTTTTTCTATTTTCCTTTGCAGAAATAATCCGGAGGCCTACTATTTGAGGACTACATATTTTTCCTTGTCTTGCTAATGACATGAAATAATAAATATTACTTTCGGCACGTTGAATGCGTTTTCATTTCCACTAGCTTTTAAAACTTACTAATTTGGTTAGCTTGTATATTGTTTGTAATGAACGCTGACATCAATGTTAGGGTGAAATCCTTTACTGAAATATACCTTTTCAATTTCTCTAAGAAGCATATTTAGATTTTACGAGAAGAACGATGATCATGTAATGAAAATCTGGATACATAAACATGTATAAAATTCTTCTATATCTTTTTTCAGTTAGATTTGAATGTGAAAAACGCTTTTTTGTCAATGATCTCCCCCTTGCATTAAAAATATTATTACAATTACCTCTTTTAGTAGAGAATTTAAATTTATATGGTCCACCATATGGGTGAGCCACAAAACTACTGCTTGATTGTGTGTGTGCGTGTGTGTGTGTGTGTGTGTGTGTCTTTGTTGGTACTATTTAATTTATAATTTGTAATTAAATTTTATTGACAAGGTGATGCAAATGAGTTACCATTACATAATAAAGCATTGAGTACATTTCTTGTCATTTTAGTTACAACCTCCCCCATTTTTCAGTATCTTTCAAAGGTCAGATATCCATATATACAAGATCCAGTGTTCCAAACTCATATCCAGTCACCACAGGAGGACTCCACCGGTTTTTCACGTAGTATATTAAACATAAGGACAATGATAAAATCCTCCTGTTCCCATGTCTTGCAGATATGATGTGACATCACTGGCAAAACCATATAGAAATATTATTTGAGAAGAAGTTTTATACTTTACAGACAACAAGCCTATGCCCCACCCAAGTGATAAAATATTTAAAATAACTCATGCGCCCTAGACGATTTATATGGCCATTGATAGCAGGCATTGTACCCTTTATTTTCTTAGTTGCCTCTGCTGCACCAGCTACTGTGTGTTTGACACAAAGTGTGCAAACGTCTCACTATGTTAATCAGCTTGCTCATAACAGTATGCAAGCCCTGCACGTGCAATCATTGAAATCATTCATTTTTACCACCGGGTTTTCAATGTTCAGCAGAAAAGAAGTTATCAAAGAAAGTCCTCCATTGGCTTGTCCAATAGAATGGGCCCGTCTCCAACCTACTCCTTGGAAGTTCATGAATGGTCTTAGTACGAGCTAGCCATATTCCACTATGAATGGGAGCACCCTACTACTGACCAACCACGTAGACTGACTAAGAAGCACCTTTGTCACTTTAAATCTCACTCCTAAGGATAGGCTCACAGGCCATGCTATATTCTTATTTATTTATTCATTTTTTGGTTTTTAACCATTAGTTAAAGAGATTTTATAAATATTGTGTCACCTTCAACTAAAGTGTTATGTAGACACCATACTTAAAATCATTCCAAGGTTCCAAAGAGGCCCGAATTTCCTTTTCCTTTACAAGGGTTCCTATATGTGCAGTGGGATAAGATGTTGATTTTATGAAAACAATTTAGAGGTCATAATAATTTCTGGTGAGAAAAATATTGAGCTACAATGCAAAATGAAGTCTCAAGGGAAGAGATGGTTCCATGATTGGTTTAAGTGGTCTCTGTACCTAAATATACACATTTTGGGTACTGCTGATCCCCTTGCTATTTTATTGTTGGGACATACAATATACATTATATTACATAATAGCTCGGTTAAACTCCTCTTGGTCAGCCAAATTTGTAGACACTGAATCCCCCAAAATTAGTGGAAGAAAAGTGTCAATAATTTGATTCCTGTATAAACACTAGTAAAGAGAAATGTTATGCTGAAATCAAGAGCCAGAGGATAAAAATACAAATGTCTCCAAATCAAAATTTACAAAACCATTTGTGTAAACCAATTCTAAAACTTATCAGGGGGAAAGATACGAGGGAGTTGGAAGTGTGGGGTGATGGAGGAGGTAACATGATGAACTAGAAATATACTTACAGACTTACATATGAACCTCTATCCTTTGGTACATCACTCTGAAAATAAAGGAAAAAATAAAACAAACTAAAAAAAAGAGGAAGTAATGTGGTATGAAATAGTTTATGGTCCTAATCTGAATCCTTTAGAAATAATGCCAAATGGTATCTCTGTACAAGGGAATCCTACACAATGATTAGAAAACATTTGGAAAAAGGTACTCATTGGGACAAAAGCCTGGAACATAGAATGGAGCATTGGCTGGCTGATATTTGTATGTTAGAAATAAGTAACAGACATGATAAAGAAAGCAGGACTCAGGTACCAATGCACAGGGAGACAAGGAACGTGCTTGAGAGAAAGGTATCGAAAAGTGACACACAAACACTAATGTTTATGTACATAAATTCAAATGGATATCTATATATTACCCAATCTGCTAGGAATTGTTTTATAGTTAATATTACTAGAGGCTACAAGCTTTAGAGATGAGATTGACAATAGACATTAAGGATATAATTTTTTGTTTTGGAAAAAATAATGAAAAAGGAAGTTGTTTGTGCAAGAGGACAATGTGAAGGAAAGAGGCAGAAAAATGAGCAAGGAAATAACAGCTGTGAGAAGAAATTTATGCATATTTTTCTCTCACCTCAATGCTCCCTCAAAATTTCCTTGATTCCTTGTTAAAAATTTCTTCATCTATCCTTTGTATACATTATTGGTAAAATGAAATTGTGGTTAGCGAGTAACTTAAACTCCTATTACCCTAGCAAAAGCACCATAACTGGAAGTAAATATTATCAGTTGATTCTGGAGAATTTTGAAGCTCTCTTTCTAATTCTGATTTTTAGATAGAGATAAAGTGCCAAATTTGGTATACAACATCGAAGTTTTGAAACAATTGGAACATTTCAACACTAGTGATACAGAATCATGTCAATATTCACATAAATTTCAGATAATAAGAGATGCCATATTATTTGATTAAATCTTTTTTTTCAAACCTACTGATAATCAAGACACAAATGCCCTTGGTCAAACAGGGCTGGTAGTTAACAAATTCTTCTGTTTTCTCTTTTAAAATAGCAAAATCAATTTATAAGACACATATTTGAAATCAAGTTCAAAGACATGAACAAGATATACACAGCTAATAAGGGAGAAAAGAACATGAATCATACTAGAAAATGGAGAGCATAGTCCCAGTTCTCTGATTTAGTATGAACCACATAATCATAACTGAGCCTACTTTCCCTGATCTTTTTGTAAAAGTAATGTTTCATGAATGGTCACCACTGAGGAAAAGCGGTCATAATAATGTAGGTACAAAGTTTTGCGAAAATAGTTAAACTTTCAGAACTAGAATGGTCAACATATTCCTTGATAGGTTCCTGTGAACACTTTGCGTAAAAGTGGATGCTTTTCCAAAGACTGGATCATGGGCAGAACAGAAATGTATAGGAAGAAGGAATTCAGGATCCCAAACTCGCCTATTAGAAAAGTGTGTGAAAACGACTCTCAGGATTCCATTACTGAAACCTCGCTTATTTCTACAAAATCATACATAAACAATGGACAGGAAGAACAAACAGGACTCCCACTTCCGGGTAGAAGGCAGCATTGAGCACTTCCGGTGTCAAATGCGGAAGTGCTTGTGAATGACGTGAGATCATAACCCGGAAGTGACCAATATTAGCCACGTCACAATACTAGTGACCCCACACGGGGGAGACAGGAGTTAAAAGTAACTGTTACTACGGAAAGGTCTACGGTGGACCAGGTTACTTCGTTGAGCGGAGAGCCTTCTTCACTAATTTGGTAAGTACAGTTCTCCTTCAGAGACATCTAACAATCATTTCCCTCGTTTCCTTTCTTCAGTCATCAGTCCCCAACTCGTGTGGACTAACTTTTCACTCTTTGATATACACTGTGACATTTCTGGCTACAAAGGTTCTTTGTAATTCCTTTACCGGAAGTCCCATGAGGTAGTCCCTGCTTATTTTACAAAATACCAAGTATTATCCAACATATCACATAATCAAAAATGTTATGTCCCTGGAATTGAGAATGTAGCAATTTCCAATGTGTCCGTCTTCAAATTTACTACCATTACTCTCACTTTTATTTAGCTCTAACAATGATATTTCTATGGGGTTGTACACTTGTTTCATGCCCACAACAAATTTAATGCTGGAATTTACTAATATTTGAAACAGTTATTATCTGTAGCTATGACTCTCAGTATTGCCCAATGTTCCCTCAATTTATAGGTCATGTTCTGTTATATATAATTACCTATAGATCCCTTGAGCCATAGTTCAAGTAAGAATACAGGAATATCTAGAAATTATTGTCTGAATTTATATGAGTTCAAACGGGTATTTACCTGTTTGAGACCTGCAAAAGTTGGAAAATTTTGAACTATATAGTATAGATATCTACCAGTTAGAAAACATTTTCACAAATATGTTGAACACTTGTCATGAATGAAGTCCCTTGAATGTTGGTCTATGACAAAGAAATTAATGATAAAGATTAATATACTTTGTTGACTTCAGTCCTACTGTTACAATTTTGAGATTTCTCCTTATTCCTTTCAAATACAATTGTTGCCTGATTATTTGCCTGCGATTAAACAGGTGATATACAGCTGGATGAAAATTCATGAGTTTTACCACTAGAATACCTTCTTTCATAGTGTATCTTAGGTTTGCTAATTCAGTCTCAGTGGATGTCATTTTAATCAACAAGACAGGTAATTCATTATTGTCCATGTCCTATTTTTTAATACAGAGCAATTTCCTGTCCCTTGAAAATTTTTTAACACCACCTGAAACATTTCCACAATTTATAATAATATGCACAATACAAATGGAGTTCTCTAAGTCCTTTCGATGAATAAATTTTGTTTTTTGCTGTCGAGTATGATTTTGGCTCATAATATGTTGGAGATAAGTCTAGGCCCTTTTCAACAGTTAAAAAGGATGGGGAAGATTTACATTGGTTTGTTGCATAATTCCTTTGAATTGGTGCTTTCTTAGAAACCCATATGTAAATGTGGCAGGTATGTGAGTCACTGAAAGGGAATCATCTTTCTCAAGTCAGTGTGTATTGAAGACTTGAAATTTGTCAAGGAATTCCTGATGCTGAGTAAATTGGATACACTATTGGAAATAAGATCTTCCTAGCAATCTATTAAAAATGTTTTACCATTGATTTCGTGAGAACATGATTTATTTGTGAGAAATTTATTCATGTCTACCCGAGAAAGTAAGACACACACTGGTGATAGTTGTTTTTCTGAAAGCGCAAAAAACAAAAAGTCAAAAAAACCTTCATTCATATTTGACAATATTAAGAAATACCAGTAGGTATTATAAGCCACTTATTACCCTGTCACTCTAATTAGATTCATGTAGTTTCTCAGGTGTCTTCTCTTAATGTTTAACCTTAGAAAGTATAACGTTCCTTTGGAATGAGTTACATGCAATGAATTGATTGTTGGCAGCAATTATTATGCTGGGAAAATCAATTATCTATATTCTGCAGTGTATTAATATAAGATAGTTGAACAAACTATGGAAGCAAAACATATCCCTTTTTGACTTATTCACAGCATAGGAGGAATAAATTGCAATGTGATTAAAAAGCACAGCGAGAAGATGGGACTTTCTCTTCTGGATTTTGGCCAGTAATTATAATACTGTCATATACTGGCGCTAGAGGACATGAAATGATACCCTAAATCCAAAATGAGTTTGATTGTCCATTCCTTCTAGTTGTGCTCCCATATATAGGAGACACCAGATCAAAGTAATCCCGGCAAAGTGAACACCTCATTACAAGGGGCTCTTTGCTCCTGGAGGAAGGGATGCACCTCACCTTTAGTAGAATGCTTTATGTATAAGAAAATTGCATTCCCCGTTTTCTTTTTAGGCTTAAGCAGAAACTGTTTATGTAAATTGCATTTTACTTCAACATAACGGTTATTCATAAATGTGCCAATACTTTTGTGGTACTATCTCTCTGTCCAAATTTGCAATTTTGATCTCATCATTTTTGGAATGTTCTAAAGTTGTAAGCAGCAACATAATCCTTTGTCGAAATATTGTAAAAATGGAGCCAGCAAGACATTCTCTAACTTTAATCTCAATATTCACAAAGCACACCAATTTTATACTAAATCTTGGCAATGTAATATTTAAGGATTTAATCCATGCATTTAGCTATACACACACATAGATAGATAGATAGATAGATAGATAGATAGATAATTATAGATATAGATATAGTTGTAGACATAGATATAGATATATACCACCTGTTTTATTCCCAGGAAAAGTCAGGACTCACTACTAGTGCTTCATGTTTGTGATGCCACATAATTAGTTTGTCTTCAATAACTGGAAAAGGTAAATTTAAATTCAAAGCATGTCGTGTGAAACGAATAAAGTTTTTGATGTGTTTGATTTACAAATGAATGCTTTTACGGCCTTAAGAATGATTATTCATAAAAAAATCTCGCAAATAGTTTGTTTTCTAAGCGGCCTAAATTTAATGAAAGGAAACTCAAGTTTCTTTGTCTTTCTCATTTTAAACCTAATTTCAGTTTAATACTTTAAAGACACTCCATCCCTCTTTGAATGAACAAGAAAAGATGCCTTCATGTCCCTTTAGATAAACAGTGTTGAAATAAGTCATAAACTATCTCCTGTTTTTCTTCTGAAAATGCCTGTAATTTGTGTATTAAGAAAATCAGTACTTACAGGATGTGCATCAAAGAACTCAAAAGTTAATGAGTTGAATATCTTCCAAGTTCTTCAATATTCTTTTGTTTCCCAAAGAAAGGATAATGTTTGAGACATCTGGTCTGGAAGTAATTCTTCATTGGTTTTCTGACAGAATTTTTCTCCTCACAGGAAGTGCAGATATTTCCCTGTCTACCAGAATGCAAGAAGGTAAGCATGTTCCCAATGTCCTTTGAAAAGAACACTTCAAATGGTTCCCATCATATTATGTATAGCATTCTCAGTATGCAAAACACTGTGGGGGAGATTCAATGGGATGGAGTTCAGAATTGAGACATTCTGATAATTGTACAGTGGAATTTTGAATTCGTACTATTGAGACATAAGATTGCAAGTAAATGCCTTGGCCTCAATGCACCTTCCCTGTCAACAGAGGACAGCGTGAATATTGCAAAACAGTAACCGCAAAAAGTCCTTCGATTAATGGAAAAATGTTTCCCAAATTAGGCCTAAGAATTCACAAATGGGAACTGAAATGAATTTGCTTATTATTTCTATGATAATATCAAAAGGCATAGTTATCATTTTTGTCATCACAGAAGGGAATTTGAAATTAATGCATAAGTTGTAATTGGAAGAGAAGGGAAAGAATTACATTTTCTCAAAAATATACCAGATTTGCTTAGATATTTTTCTTTGCAGGTGAATCTCTGGATCCTGAAAGGTTACTGCAATGCCCCTATGATAAGAGTCACAAGATCAGGGCCTGCAGATTCCCGTACCATCTGGTGAAATGCAGAAAGGTAGGGTTGCATTTCAAAATGAGGAGTTTGTCATACTTTACTATAAACATGAATTTGAAGCTTGATATTTGACTAAATGTGCTAAATATGTGTCAATGAAATAATAGACTACCTGGGTAGATGTAGTATACACATATTTGTATTTGCTCTTGTAATCTGATCTTTGTGTAGTGCAGATAAGAAATAGCAGTGCAACTTGTTTACAGAACTCTAGGATGAGTAGAACATTGCAAGATGTTTTCTGTAGGACAGTCATTTCAGTCTGAGTGTAGCGACTTTATACTTGTTTCCTTGTTCACACTTAACTACTCTAAATCAGCAATTTAGTAAAGTTTCTAAAAATTAAGACAGATGCATTGCCTAATGGCAGGACATAATTCCTGAACCATGTTACTTTTCAGTAAACCTAGTGAACCTGAATTGATGATAACGAAGATGTGTCTTGCCTGTTTTGTATATTTTGGTGTATTTTTTGTAATGATACCACGACAGTTATTTTCACATAGAACAAGAAATCTTTCAAATGCTCATATAGTTATCTATCCCAATTCAATTTTTTGTGTTAAAAAACATTGCTCTGGGCAGAAAACAATCTTCCCTTTGTTATGCTTTTCAAAGGATGCTCACTGATTATATATACACGTGTGCACAGAAAGACACATACATATGCATATTCATGCTCATATGTTTTCAAATATTCTTATATCTAAATGCGAATATATACAAATTAAACTGTACATGCACATGGTATCACACACATGCACCAAGACACACAATGAGGGCATTTCCAATTGTGTTTTTGATCAATGTGTCTTACCCATTCATGTAGCATATATTTATAAATGCCTTTTTACTGAATAAGATGTCATGATTCTGAATGTTTTTAGATGCCAAAGTTATGTTTTAAGTATCCAGCATTTTGCTGCTGTGTCAGACCTCCAATCTTGTCATGACGAGTTTAAATCAAAGTACTTTTATGCGAAGAGAGTATGAGATATAGAGTCTGAGAGAATCTTATCCACCTCCAGCCCCTAAAAATTGTAAGAAACAGATTGAAGAAGAGTCGAGGTTGTACTAGCCCATCCTCTTGTGCTAGACTGGTGTTAGTACAGCACACAAGCCCAAGGTAAAACCACAAGTCAAGCATAAAAACAGCAACCCTTTCCTTATCCCCCAATAATTTGTACTATTTTTATTTTTTACATCCTGGTTCAATAGAATCATCCAGACATTGCTGCCAAATTGGCTACTTGTCCCTTCAATGCTCGGCACTTGGTGCCGCGCGATCAACTCAGTAAACATATAGCAACATGTGAAGACCAAAGTTGCATTGAGGATGATATAGGTAAGCTTGATACACGAAACAGAAATCAGATCTGATTCAGATTCAGTCTGTTACATATTGTGATTCCATTTTCCTTATTTTCCTTCTTGCAGTTACTATGACTTGGTCCCAACCCCAAGAGAAGAAATCTGGAAATACAGGGCATCGCCTTTCTTCTGAGGAAGACTGGGATAAAGGTAAAGAGCTTGATTAAATTTTGAGTTAGTGCTGTAACTGAATGCCAGTTTAGAGATAGATGCAAATAATAGTAAACTCTTTAGCTCAACATGAAATTTAATGTATGCTAACATAGGTAAAGCTATTATGCTCATCCTCATATATGAAGACATGCATTCAGAAATGATTTCTTTAAAGAATATATATAAAACAGGGTTGTCCATCTATAGTTTAGGACTCTTACTTTTCCATGTTTATTATCCACTTAAATCATTGATATATTAGGTCCTTAAGGTGGTTATTATTTCATTAATACCTATGTCTTTCCTTGGCCATGTAAATGTTAGAGAAAATGTCATATATACCCTGGAGACAATATCCATTTTTCTGTTTGCCAGAATCCTTGGAAAACCCTAGCCCAACTTTTGTTTGGGGCAGAGGAGAGTCTTCTAGCCAAAACAGGTAAGAAAATGACATTATCACTTTGGCAAAGATCTATTTCTTAGAAATAAAGGAAACAATTATGATAGGTGGAAGAGCTGCCTTTTTCTTTTAGGAATAAAAAAATTTCCTCTTTTCAGAGAAATATTCAGATTGCTGTCTGAACGGTGATTGGTGAAAGCATGCATGTGTAAATCTGCAATTACTTCATGATCTTAAAACATTTCTAGGGGCTGGGGATATGGCCTAGTGACAAGAGTGCCTGCCTCGGGTACACAAGGCCCTAGGTTCGATTCCCCAGCACCACACATACAGAAAACGGCCAGAAGCGGCGCTGTGGCTCAAGTGGCAGACTGCTAGCCTTGAGCGGGAAGAAGCCAGGGACAGTGCTCAGGCCCTGATTCCACGGCCCAAGACAGGCAAAAACGAAACAAACAAACAAATAAACAAAAACACATTTCCAAACAAATTCATTGATATCTATGGAAAGTCATACTCAAAATGGTCTCGGAGTACCATTCAATATTGAGAAAATGTTACAGATATGACAGTATGTCAGAGCCACCGTTCACTTTTCAATGACATACGTTTCGATTTAATTTTATTCACAGAAATAACAAATGAGCGGCTGAAATTCCTCTTCATGTAAGTAGCTACTAAAATCATAAGGAGATTAATTTGATTAAATGTAGTAAAAAGCAACTATACAGATACATTGTGTTATTTGGGTTTGTGTGTTATATGCCCTTTGCTCAACAAGAATAGCAATAAATGCATCATGTCTGTTTACAGCCTGTTTTCATTTTTCAATATTTTATTGCAAACCTTCACCAAATATTTGTGAAAAGGCCTCCTTTACATGGATCTGTGATACCTTGAATATTCTGTGTAAAAATCACACCAGATGTTCGCCCACGTATACAGTTTGTAAGGCAAGGATAACTTCCAATTTAGATTTTTGAAAGATCTCTATATGTGATTACAGAGTAAAAGGAAGTGTGTTGTTTCCTGCTGTCACTTTCATATTCAACAAAATAACTTGGGAGACCAGAAGAAAAAGTTTCTGTGGACTCTGTGGATTGATGAGACAACCTGAGAAAATTTAGGAGGCTTATAGTTATATTTTCCTTTTATCCCATACTAAGTCACTTTCCACAAAAATAATGCCTCCTTTTTTCATTTATGGGTTGTATCTCATATAAGATAGAGAATTTTGGATGAAATATTATGACTTGGATCTCAAATCTTAGGATAATCATTTCTCATATACTCCACAATATTTACTATTTTTGTTATAAGACTTGGGCACATTTCATATTTTGTGTCCCTGTCATGTGACACTGATTATACTTGCATAGGTGAGACATAAACAAACTGTTCTATTACTTAGATGAAACTTATTATGTTACCTAAACTAAGGTTAGAAGAAATGTACCTGTTTCATGATCATAATGGATTCTCTGGGTATTAACGTGTTCACCTACCTTCAAGTGATTTGAAACACATAGAGTTTCATACCATAAGTCAACAGCAGTTGCCCATTGGTCCATTTCTGCGTATATGGAAGTTGAAAAAAGCAAGAAATTCTTTCAGAATAATAGGCAGTTGTTCAGTTTTGCATATCTGTACAACAACTATGTAATTTTCTATTGTTCTTAGGCAGAATCAGAAATGTATATTACCACACCTTCCACCATAATGCAAAATCTTTTTTCTATTTTCCTTTGCAGAAATAATCCGGAGGCCTACTATTTGAGGACTACATTTTTTCCTTGTCTTGCTAATGACATGAAATAATAAATATTACTTTCGGCACGTTGAATGCGTTTTCATTTCCACTAGCTTTTAAAACTTACTAATTTGGTTAGCTTGTATATTGTTTGTAATGAACGCTGACATCAATGTTAGGGTGAAATCCTTTACTGAAATATACCTTTTCAATTTCTCTAAGAAGCATATTTAGATTTTACGAGAAGAACGATGATCATGAAATGAAAATCTGGATACATAAACATCTATAAAATTCTTCTATATCTTTTTTCAGTTAGATTTGAATGTGAAAAACGCTTTTTTGTCAATGATCTCCCCCTTGCATTAAAAATATTATTACAATTACCTCTTTTAGTAGAGAATTTAAATTTATATGGTCCACCATATGGGTGAGCCACAAAACTACTGCTTGATTGTGTGTGTGCGTGTGTGTGTGTGTGTGTGTGTGTGTCTTTGTTGGTACTATTTAATTTATAATTTGTAATTAAATTTTATTGACAAGGTGATGCAAATGAGTTACCATTACATAATAAAGCATTGAGTACATTTCTTGTCATTTTAGTTACAACCTCCCCCATTTTTCAGTATCTTTCAAAGGTCAGATATCCGTATATACAAGATCCAGTGTTCCAAACTCATATCCAGTCACCACAGGAGGACTCCACCGGTTTTTCACGTAGTATATTAAACATAAGGACAATGATAAAATCCTCCTGTTCCCATGTCTTGCAGATATGATGTGACATCACTGGCAAAACCATATAGAAATATTATTTGAGAAGAAGTTTTATACTTTACAGACAACAAGTCTATGCCCCACCCAAGTGATAAAATATTTAAAATAACTCATGCGCCCTAGACGATTTATATGGCCATTGATAGCAGGCATTGTACCCTTTATTTTCTTAGTTGCCTCTGCTGCACCAGCTACTGTGTGTTTGACACAAAGTGTGCAAATGTCTCACTATGTTAATCAGCTTGCTCATAACAGTATGCAAGCCCTGCACGTGCAATCATTGAAATCATTCATTTTTACCACCGGGTTTTCAATGTTCAGCAGAAAAGAAGTTATCAAAGAAAGTCCTCCATTGGCTTGTCCAATAGAATGGGCCCGTCTCCAACCTACTCCTTGGAAGTTCATGAATGGTCTTAGTACGAGCTAGCCATATTCCACTATGAATGGGAGCACCCTACTACTGACCAACCACGTAGACTGACTAAGAAGCACCTTTGTCACTTTAAATCTCACTCCTAAGGATAGGCTCACAGGCCATGCTATAT
This sequence comes from Perognathus longimembris pacificus, assembly GCF_023159225.1. Taxonomy (NCBI): domain Eukaryota; kingdom Metazoa; phylum Chordata; class Mammalia; order Rodentia; family Heteromyidae; genus Perognathus; species Perognathus longimembris. The sequence continues at coordinate 12,409 of NW_025956155.1, read as the reverse complement.
TCTTATTTATTTATTCATTTTTTGGTTTTTAACCATTAGTTAAAGAGATTTTATAAATATTGTGTCACCTTCAACTAAAGTGTTATGTAGACACCATACTTAAAATCATTCCAAGGTTCCAAAGAGGCCCGAATTTCCTTTTCCTTTACAAGGGTTCCTATATGTGCAGTGGGATAAGATGTTGATTTTATGAAAACAATTTAGAGGTCATAATAATTTCTGGTGAGAAAAATATTGAGCTACAATGCAAAATGAAGTCTCAAGGGAAGAGATGGTTCCATGATTGGTTTAAGTGGTCTCTGTACCTAAATATACACATTTTGGGTACTGCTGATCCCCTTGCTATTTTATTGTTGGGACATACAATATACATTATATTACATAATAGCTCGGTTAAACTCCTCTTGGTCAGCCAAATTTGTAGACACTGAATCCCCCAAAATTAGTGGAAGAAAAGTGTCAATAATTTGATTCCTGTATAAACACTAGTAAAGAGAAATGTTATGCTGAAATCAAGAGCCAGAGGATAAAAATACAAATGTCTCCAAATCAAAATTTACAAAACCATTTGTGTAAACCAATTCTAAAACTTATCAGGGGGAAAGATACGAGGGAGTTGGAAGTGTGGGGTGATGGAGGAGGTAACATGATGAACTAGAAATATACTTACAGACTTACATATGAACCTCTATCCTTTGGTACATCACTCTGAAAATAAAGGAAAAAATAAAACAAACTAAAAAAAAGAGGAAGTAATGTGGTATGAAATAGTTTATGGTCCTAATCTGAATCCTTTAGAAATAATGCCAAATGGTATCTCTGTACAAGGGAATCCTACACAATGATTAGAAAACATTTGGAAAAAGGTACTCATTGGGACAAAAGCCTGGAACATAGAATGGAGCATTGGCTGGCTGATATTTGTATGTTAGAAATAAGTAACAGACATGATAAAGAAAGCAGGACTCAGGTACCAATGCACAGGGAGACAAGGAACGTGCTTGAGAGAAAGGTATCGAAAAGTGACACACAAACACTAATGTTTATGTACATAAATTCAAATGGATATCTATATATTACCCAATCTGCTAGGAATTGTTTTATAGTTAATATTACTAGAGGCTACAAGCTTTAGAGATGAGATTGACAATAGACATTAAGGATATAATTTTTTGTTTTGGAAAAAATAATGAAAAAGGAAGTTGTTTGTGCAAGAGGACAATGTGAAGGAAAGAGGCAGAAAAATGAGCAAGGAAATAACAGCTGTGAGAAGAAATTTATGCATATTTTTCTCTCACCTCAATGCTCCCTCAAAATTTCCTTGATTCCTTGTTAAAAATTTCTTCATCTATCCTTTGTATACATTATTGGTAAAATGAAATTGTGGTTAGCGAGTAACTTAAACTCCTATTACCCTAGCAAAAGCACCATAACTGGAAGTAAATATTATCAGTTGATTCTGGAGAATTTTGAAGCTCTCTTTCTAATTCTGATTTTTAGATAGAGATAAAGTGCCAAATTTGGTATACAACATCGAAGTTTTGAAACAATTGGAACATTTCAACACTAGTGATACAGAATCATGTCAATATTCACATAAATTTCAGATAATAAGAGATGCCATATTATTTGATTAAATCTTTTTTTTCAAACCTACTGATAATCAAGACACAAATGCCCTTGGTCAAACAGGGCTGGTAGTTAACAAATTCTTCTGTTTTCTCTTTTAAAATAGCAAAATCAATTTATAAGACACATATTTGAAATCAAGTTCAAAGACATGAACAAGATATACACAGCTAATAAGGGAGAAAAGAACATGAATCATACTAGAAAATGGAGAGCATAGTCCCAGTTCTCTGATTTAGTATGAACCACATAATCATAACTGAGCCTACTTTCCCTGATCTTTTTGTAAAAGTAATGTTTCATGAATGGTCACCACTGAGGAAAAGCGGTCATAATAATGTAGGTACAAAGTTTTGCGAAAATAGTTAAACTTTCAGAACTAGAATGGTCAACATATTCCTTGATAGGTTCCTGTGAACACTTTGCGTAAAAGTGGATGCTTTTCCAAAGACTGGATCATGGGCAGAACAGAAATGTATAGGAAGAAGGAATTCAGGATCCCAAACTCGCCTATTAGAAAAGTGTGTGAAAACGACTCTCAGGATTCCATTACTGAAACCTCGCTTATTTCTACAAAATCATACATAAACAATGGACAGGAAGAACAAACAGGACTCCCACTTCCGGGTAGAAGGCAGCATTGAGCACTTCCGGTGTCAAATGCGGAAGTGCTTGTGAATGACGTGAGATCATAACCCGGAAGTGACCAATATTAGCCACGTCACAATACTAGTGACCCCACACGGGGGAGACAGGAGTTAAAAGTAACTGTTACTACGGAAAGGTCTACGGTGGACCAGGTTACTTCGTTGAGCGGAGAGCCTTCTTCACTAATTTGGTAAGTACAGTTCTCCTTCAGAGACATCTAACAATCATTTCCCTCGTTTCCTTTCTTCAGTCATCAGTCCCCAACTCGTGTGGACTAACTTTTCACTCTTTGATATACACTGTGACATTTCTGGCTACAAAGGTTCTTTGTAATTCCTTTACCGGAAGTCCCATGAGGTAGTCCCTGCTTATTTTACAAAATACCAAGTATTATCCAACATATCACATAATCAAAAATCTTATGTCCCTGGAATTGAGAATGTAGCAATTTCCAATGTGTCCGTCTTCAAATTTACTACCATTACTCTCACTTTTATTTAGCTCTAACAATGATATTTCTATGGGGTTGTACACTTGTTTCATGCCCACAACAAATTTAATGCTGGAATTTACTAATATTTGAAACAGTTATTATCTGTAGCTATGACTCTCAGTATTGCCCAATGTTCCCTCAATTTATAGGTCATGTTCTGTTATATATAATTACCTATAGATCCCTTGAGCCATAGTTCAAGTAAGAATACAGGAATATCTAGAAATTATTGTCTGAATTTATATGAGTTCAAACGGGTATTTACCTGTTTGAGACCTGCAAAAGTTGGAAAATTTTGAACTATATAGTATAGATATCTACCAGTTAGAAAACATTTTCACAAATATGTTGAACACTTGTCATGAATGAAGTCCCTTGAATGTTGGTCTATGACAAAGAAATTAATGATAAAGATTAATATACTTTGTTGACTTCAGTCCTACTGTTACAATTTTGAGATTTCTCCTTATTCCTTTCAAATACAATTGTTGCCTGATTATTTGCCTGCGATTAAACAGGTGATATACAGCTGGATGAAAATTCATGAGTTTTACCACTAGAATACCTTCTTTCATAGTGTATCTTAGGTTTGCTAATTCAGTCTCAGTGGATGTCATTTTAATCAACAAGACAGGTAATTCATTATTGTCCATGTCCTATTTTTTTAATACAGAGCAATTTCCTGTCCCTTGAAAATTTTTTAACACCACCTGAAACATTTCCACAATTTATAATAATATGCACAATACAAATGGAGTTCTCTAAGTCCTTTCGATGAATAAATTTTGTTTTTTGCTGTCGAGTATGATTTTGGCTCATAATATGTTGGAGATAAGTCTAGGCCCTTTTCAACAGTTAAAAAGGATGGGGAAGATTTACATTGGTTTGTTGCATAATTCCTTTGAATTGGTGCTTTCTTAGAAACCCATATGTAAATGTGGCAGGTATGTGAGTCACTGAAAGGGAATCATCTTTCTCAAGTCAGTGTGTATTGAAGACTTGAAATTTGTCAAGGAATTCCTGATGCTGAGTAAATTGGATACACTATTGGAAATAAGATCTTCCTAGCAATCTATTAAAAATGTTTTACCATTGATTTCGTGAGAACATGATTTATTTGTGAGAAATTTATTCATGTCTACCCGAGAAAGTAAGACACACACTGGTGATAGTTGTTTTTCTGAAAGCGCAAAAAACAAAAAGTCAAAAAACCTTCATTCATATTTGACAATATTAAGAAATACCAGTAGGTATTATAAGCCACTTATTACCCTGTCACTCTAATTAGATTCATGTAGTTTCTCAGGTGTCTTCTCTTAATGTTTAACCTTAGAAAGTATAACGTTCCTTTGGAATGAGTTACATGCAATGAATTGATTGTTGGCAGCAATTATTATGCTGGGAAAATCAATTATCTATATTCTGCAGTGTATTAATATAAGATAGTTGAACAAACTATGGAAGCAAAACATATCCCTTTTTGACTTATTCACAGCATAGGAGGAATAAATTGCAATGTGATTAAAAAGCACAGCGAGAAGATGGGACTTTCTCTTCTGGATTTTGGCCAGTAATTATAATACTGTCATATACTGGCGCTAGAGGACATGAAATGATACCCTAAATCCAAAATGAGTTTGATTGTCCATTCCTTCTAGTTGTGCTCCCATATATAGGAGACACCAGATCAAAGTAATCCCGGCAAAGTGAACACCTCATTACAAGGGGCTCTTTGCTCCTGGAGGAAGGGATGCACCTCACCTTTAGTAGAATGCTTTATGTATAAGAAAATTGCATTCCCCGTTTTCTTTTTAGGCTTAAGCAGAAACTGTTTATGTAAATTGCATTTTACTTCAACATAACGGTTATTCATAAATGTGCCAATACTTTTGTGGTACTATCTCTCTGTCCAAATTTTCAATTTTGATCTCATCATTTTTGGAATGTTCTAAAGTTGTAAGCAGCAACATAATCCTTTGTCGAAATATTGTAAAAATGGAGCCAGCAAGACATTCTCTAACTTTAATCTCAATATTCACAAAGCACACCAATTTTATACTAAATCTTGGCAATGTAATATTTAAGGATTTAATCCATGCATTTAGCTATACACACACATAGATAGATAGATAGATAGATAGATAGATAGATAGATAATTATAGATATAGATATAGTTGTAGACATAGATATAGATATATACCACCTGTTTTATTCCCAGGAAAAGTCAGGACTCACTACTAGTGCTTCATGTTTGTGATGCCACATAATTAGTTTGTCTTCAATAACTGGAAAAGGTAAATTTAAATTCAAAGCATGTCGTGTGAAACGAATAAAGTTTTTGATGTGTTTGATTTACAAATGAATGCTTTTACGGCCTTAAGAATGATTATTCATAAAAAAATCTCGCAAATAGTTTGTTTTCTAAGCGGCCTAAATTTAATGAAAGGAAACTCAAGTTTCTTTGTCTTTCTCATTTTAAACCTAATTTCAGTTTAATACTTTAAAGACACTCCATCCCTCTTTGAATGAACAAGAAAAGATGCCTTCATGTCCCTTTAGATAAACAGTGTTGAAATAAGTCATAAACTATCTCCTGTTTTTCTTCTGAAAATGCCTGTAATTTGTGTATTAAGAAAATCAGTACTTACAGGATGTGCATCAAAGAACTCAAAAGTTAATGAGTTGAATATCTTCCAAGTTCTTCAATATTCTTTTGTTTCCCAAAGAAAGGATAATGTTTGAGACATCTGGTCTGGAAGTAATTCTTCATTGGTTTTCTGACAGAATTTTTCTCCTCACAGGAAGTGCAGATATTTCCCTGTCTACCAGAATGCAAGAAGGTAAGCATGTTCCCAATGTCCTTTGAAAAGAACACTTCAAATGGTTCCCATCATATTATGTATACCATTCTCAGTATGCAAAACACTGTGGGGGAGATTCAATGGGATGGAGTTCAGAATTGAGACATTCTGATAATTGTACAGTGGAATTTTGAATTCGTACTATTGAGACATAAGATTGCAAGTAAATGCCTTGGCCTCAATGCACCTTCCCTGTCAACAGAGGACAGCGTGAATATTGCAAAACAGTAACCGCAAAAAGTCCTTCGATTAATGGAAAAATGTTTCCCAAATTAGGCCTAAGAATTCACAAATGGGAACTGAAATGAATTTGCTTATTATTTCTATGATAATATCAAAAGGCATAGTTATCATTTTTGTCATCACAGAAGGGAATTTGAAATTAATGCATAAGTTGTAATTGGAAGAGAAGGGAAAGAATTACATTTTCTCAAAAATATACCAGATTTGCTTAGATATTTTTCTTTGCAGGTGAATCTCTGGATCCTGAAAGGTTACTGCAATGCCCCTATGATAAGAGTCACAAGATCAGGGCCTGCAGATTCCCGTACCATCTGGTGAAATGCAGAAAGGTAGGGTTGCATTTCAAAATGAGGAGTTTGTCATACTTTACTATAAACATGAATTTGAAGCTTGATATTTGACTAAATGTGCTAAATATGTGTCAATGAAATAATAGACTACCTGGGTAGATGTAGTATACACATATTTGTATTTGCTCTTGTAATCTGATCTTTGTGTAGTGCAGATAAGAAATAGCAGTGCAACTTGTTTACAGAACTCTAGGATGAGTAGAACATTGCAAGATGTTTTCTGTAGGACAGTCATTTCAGTCTGAGTGTAGCGACTTTATACTTGTTTCCTTGTTCACACTTAACTACTCTAAATCAGCAATTTAGTAAAGTTTCTAAAAATTAAGACAGATGCATTGCCTAATGGCAGGACATAATTCCTGAACCATGTTACTTTTCAGTAAACCTAGTGAACCTGAATTGATGATAACGAAGATGTGTCTTGCCTGTTTTGTATATTTTGGTGTATTTTTTGTAATGATACCACGACAGTTATTTTCACATAGAACAAGAAATCTTTCAAATGCTCATATAGTTATCTATCCCAATTCAATTTTTTGTGTTAAAAAACATTGCTCTGGGCAGAAAACAATCTTCCCTTTGTTATGCTTTTCAAAGGATGCTCACTGATTATATATACACGTGTGCACAGAAAGACACATACATATGCATATTCATGCTCATATGTTTTCAAATATTCTTATATCTAAATGCGAATATATACAAATTAAACTGTACATGCACATGGTATCACACACATGCACCAAGACACACAATGAGGGCATTTCCAATTGTGTTTTTGATCAATGTGTCTTACCCATTCATGTAGCATATATTTATAAATGCCTTTTTACTGAATAAGATGTCATGATTCTGAATGTTTTTAGATGCCAAAGTTATGTTTTAAGTATCCAGCATTTTGCTGCTGTGTCAGACCTCCAATCTTGTCATGACGAGTTTAAATCAAAGTACTTTTATGCGAAGAGAGTATGAGATATAGAGTCTGAGAGAATCTTATCCACCTCCAGCCCCTAAAAATTGTAAGAAACAGATTGAAGAAGAGTCGAGGTTGTACTAGCCCATCCTCTTGTGCTAGACTGGTGTTAGTACAGCACACAAGCCCAAGGTAAAACCACAAGTCAAGCATAAAAACAGCAACCCTTTCCTTATCCCCCAATAATTTGTACTATTTTTATTTTTTACATCCTGGTTCAATAGAATCATCCAGACATTGCTGCCAAATTGGCTACTTGTCCCTTCAATGCTCGGCACTTGGTGCCGCGCGATCAACTCAGTAAACATATAGCAACATGTGAAGACCAAAGTTGCATTGAGGATGATATAGGTAAGCTTGATACACGAAACAGAAATCAGATCTGATTCAGATTCAGTCTGTTACATATTGTGATTCCATTTTCCTTATTTTCCTTCTTGCAGTTACTATGACTTGGTCCCAACCCCAAGAGAAGAAATCTGGAAATACAGGGCATCGCCTTTCTTCTGAGGAAGACTGGGATAAAGGTAAAGAGCTTGATTAAATTTTGAGTTAGTGCTGTAACTGAATGCCAGTTTAGAGATAGATGCAAATAATAGTAAACTCTTTAGCTCAACATGAAATTTAATGTATGCTAACATAGGTAAAGCTATTATGCTCATCCTCATATATGAAGACATGCATTCAGAAATGATTTCTTTAAAGAATATATATAAAACAGGGTTGTCCATCTATAGTTTAGGACTCTTACTTTTCCATGTTTATTATCCACTTAAATCATTGATATATTAGGTCCTTAAGGTGGTTATTATTTCATTAATACCTATGTCTTTCCTTGGCCATGTAAATGTTAGAGAAAATGTCATATATACCCTGGAGACAATATCCATTTTTCTGTTTGCCAGAATCCTTGGAAAACCCTAGCCCAACTTTTGTTTGGGGCAGAGGAGAGTCTTCTAGCCAAAACAGGTAAGAAAATGACATTATCACTTTGGCAAAGATCTATTTCTTAGAAATAAAGGAAACAATTATGATAGGTGGAAGAGCTGCCTTTTTCTTTTAGGAATAAAAAAATTTCCTCTTTTCAGAGAAATATTCAGATTGCTGTCTGAACGGTGATTGGTGAAAGCATGCATGTGTAAATCTGCAATTACTTCATGATCTTAAAACATTTCTAGGGGCTGGGGATATGGCCTAGTGACAAGAGTGCCTGCCTCGGGTACACAAGGCCCTAGGTTCGATTCCCCAGCACCACACATACAGAAAACGGCCAGAAGCGGCGCTGTGGCTCAAGTGGCAGACTGCTAGCCTTGAGCGGGAAGAAGCCAGGGACAGTGCTCAGGCCCTGATTCCACGGCCCAAGACAGGCAAAAACGAAACAAACAAACAAATAAACAAAAACACATTTCCAAACAAATTCATTGATATCTATGGAAAGTCATACTCAAAATGGTCTCGGAGTACCATTCAATATTGAGAAAATGTTACAGATATGACAGTATGTCAGAGCCACCGTTCACTTTTCAATGACATACGTTTCGATTTAATTTTATTCACAGAAATAACAAATGAGCGGCTGAAATTCCTCTTCATGTAAGTAGATACTAAAATCATAAGGAGATTAATTTGATTAAATGTAGTAAAAAGCAACTATACAGATACATTGTGTTATTTGGGTTTGTGTGTTATATGCCCTTTGCTCAACAAGAATAGCAATAAATGCATCATGTCTGTTTACAGCCTGTTTTCATTTTTCAATATTTTATTGCAAACCTTCACCAAATATTTGTGAAAAGGCCTCCTTTACATGGATCTGTGATACCTTGAATATTCTGTGTAAAAATCACACCAGATGTTCGCCCACGTATACAGTTTGTAAGGCAAGGATAACTTCCAATTTAGATTTTTGAAAGATCTCTATATGTGATTACAGAGTAAAAGGAAGTGTGTTGTTTCCTGCTGTCACTTTCATATTCAACAAAATAACTTGGGAGACCAGAAGAAAAAGTTTCTGTGGACTCTGTGGATTGATGAGACAACCTGAGAAAATTTAGGAGGCTTATAGTTATATTTTCCTTTTATCCCATACTAAGTCACTTTCCACAAAAATAATGCCTCCTTTTTTCATTTATGGGTTGTATCTCATATAAGATAGAGAATTTTGGATGAAATATTATGACTTGGATCTCAAATCTTAGGATAATCATTTCTCATATAGTCCACAATATTTACTATTTTTGTTATAAGACTTGGGCACATTTCATATTTTGTGTCCCTGTCATGTGACACTGATTATACTTGCATAGGTGAGACATAAACAAACTGTTCTATTACTTAGATGAAACTTATTATGTTACCTAAACTAAGGTTAGAAGAAATGTACCTGTTTCATGATCATAATGGATTCTCTGGGTATTAACGTGTTCACCTACCTTCAAGTGATTTGAAACACATAGAGTTTCATACCATAAGTCAACAGCAGTTGCCCATTGGTCCATTTCTGCGTATATGGAAGTTGAAAAAAGCAAGAAATTCTTTCAGAATAATAGGCAGTTGTTCAGTTTTGCATATCTGTACAACAACTATGTAATTTTCTATTGTTCTTAGGCAGAATCAGAAATGTATATTACCACACCTTCCACCATAATGCAAAATCTTTTTTCTATTTTCCTTTGCAGAAATAATCCGGAGGCCTACTATTTGAGGACTACATTTTTTTCCTTGTCTTGCTAATGACATGAAATAATAAATATTACTTTCGGCACGTTGAATGCGTTTTCATTTCCACTAGCTTTTAAAACTTACTAATTTGGTTAGCTTGTATATTGTTTGTAATGAACGCTGACATCAATGTTAGGGTGAAATCCTTTACTGAAATATACCTTTTCAATTTCTCTAAGAAGCATATTTAGGGGCTGGGGATATAGCCTAGTGGCAAGAGTGCCTGCCTCGGATACACGAGGCCCTAGGTTCGATTCCCCAGCACCACATATACAGAAAACGGCCAGAAGCGGTGCTGTGGCTCAAGTGGCAGAGTGCTAGCCTTGAGCAAAAAGAAGCCAGGGACAGTGCTCAGGCCCTGAGTCCAAGGCCCAGGATTGGCCAAAAAAAAAAAAAAAAAAAAAAAAAAAAGAAGCATATTTAGATTTTACGAGAAGAACGATGATCATGAAATGAAAATCTGGATACATAAACATCTATAAAATTCTTCTATATCTTTTTTCAGTTAGATTTGAATCTGAAAAACGCTTTTTTGTCAATGATCTCCCCCTTGCATTAAAAATATTATTACAATTACCTCTTTTAGTAGAGAATTTAAATTTATATGGTCCACCATATGGGTGAGCCACAAAACTACTGCTTGATTGTGTGTGTGCGTGTGTGTGTGTGTGTGTGTGTGTGTCTTTGTTGGTACTATTTAATTTATAATTTGTAATTAAATTTTATTGACAAGGTGATGCAAATGAGTTACCATTACATAATAAAGCATTGAGTACATTTCTTGTCATTTTAGTTACAACCTCCCCCATTTTTCAGTATCTTTCAAAGGTCAGATATCCATATATACAAGATCCAGTGTTCCAAACTCATATCCAGTCACCACAGGAGGACTCCACCGGTTTTTCACGTAGTATATTAAACATAAGGACAATGATAAAATCCTCCTGTTCCCATGTCTTGCAGATATGATGTGACATCACTGGCAAAACCATATAGAAATATTATTTGAGAAGAAGTTTTATACTTTACAGACAACAAGCCTATGCCCCACCCAAGTGATAAAATATTTAAAATAACTCATGCGCCCTAGACGATTTATATGGCCATTGATAGCAGGCATTGTACCCTTTATTTTCTTAGTTGCCTCTGCTGCACCAGCTACTGTGTGTTTGACACAAAGTGTGCAAACGTCTCACTATGTTAATCAGCTTGCTCATAACAGTATGCAAGCCCTGCACGTGCAATCATTGAAATCATTCATTTTTACCACCGGGTTTTCAATGTTCAGCAGAAAAGAAGTTATCAAAGAAAGTCCTCCATTGGCTTGTCCAATAGAATGGGCCCGTCTCCAACCTACTCCTTGGAAGTTCATGAATGGTCTTAGTACGAGCTAGCCATATTCCACTATGAATGGGAGCACCCTACTACTGACCAACCACGTAGACTGACTAAGAAGCACCTTTGTCACTTTAAATCTCACTCCTAAGGATAGGCTCACAGGCCATGCTATATTCTTATTTATTTATTCATTTTTTGGTTTTTAACCATTAGTTAAAGAGATTTTATAAATATTGTGTCACCTTCAACTAAAGTGTTATGTAGACACCATACTTAAAATCATTCCAAGGTTCTAAAGAGGCCCGAATTTCCTTTTCCTTTACAAGGGTTCCTATATGTGCAGTGGGATAAGATGTTGATTTTATGAAAACAATTTAGAGGTCATAATAATTTCTGGTGAGAAAAATATTGAGCTACAATGCAAAATGAAGTCTCAAGGGAAGAGATGGTTCCATGATTGGTTTAAGTGGTCTCTGTACCTAAATATACACATTTTGGGTACTGCTGATCCCCTTGCTATTTTATTGTTGGGACATACAATATACATTATATTACATAATAGCTCGGTTAAACTCCTCTTGGTCAGCCAAATTTGTAGACACTGAATCCCCCAAAATTAGTGGAAGAAAAGTGTCAATAATTTGATTCCTGTATAAACACTAGTAAAGAGAAATGTTATGCTGAAATCAAGAGCCAGAGGATAAAAATACAAATGTCTCCAAATCAAAATTTACAAAACCATTTGTGTAAACCAATTCTAAAACTTATCAGGGGGAAAGATACGAGGGAGTTGGAAGTGTGGGGTGATGGAGGAGGTAACATGATGAACTAGAAATATACTTACAGACTTACATATGAACCTCTATCCTTTGGTACATCACTCTGAAAATAAAGGAAAAAATAAAACAAACTAAAAAAAAGAGGAAGTAATGTGGTATGAAATAGTTTATGGTCCTAATCTGAATCCTTTAGAAATAATGCCAAATGGTATCTCTGTACAAGGGAATCCTACACAATGATTAGAAAACATTTGGAAAAAGGTACTCATTGGGACAAAAGCCTGGAACATAGAATGGAGCATTGGCTGGCTGATATTTGTATGTTAGAAATAAGTAACAGACATGATAAAGAAAGCAGGACTCAGGTACCAAT
>NW_025956154.1:0-31815 GCF_023159225.1 Perognathus longimembris pacificus | reverse complement strand
GGGAAAGGATAATGTACTGGGAACTCCTCAGAAGAATCTGATTTGTGGTGAGGGGAGAGAGATAAAAGCTCATTTAGGAACGACATGAACATGCTGAGTAGGTAGCTGTTTATCAGTAAATATCTCCACTGAGATTAAGAAAAGCAGTAGCTTAATAAATTAAGTACTTCCTGGTATGGTTACTGTACTGGTAACTCCCCAAAAGGATCTGGATTGTGGTGAGAGTAGAGAGAAAAAAGCTCATTTAGGCCCTGCACTTACGAAGGGGGTAGGCAGCTGTATATCAGTGAGTAAACCTTCTGAGAATAAAAACTGCTGGAGCTTGTTAAGGTAATTACACAGGGAAAGGATAATGTACTGGGAACTCCTCAGAATTATCTGATTTGTGGTGAAGGGAGAGAGATAAAAGCTCATTTAGGAACGACATGAACATGCTGCGTAGGTAGCTGTTTATCAGTAAATATCTCCACTGAGATTAAGAAAAGCAGTAGCTTAATAAATTAAGTACTTCCTGGTATGGTTACTGTACTGGTAACTCCACAAAAGAATCTGGATTGTGGTGAGGGCACAGAGAAAAAAGCTCATTTAGGACCTGCACTTACGAAGGGGGTAGGCAGCTGTATATCAGGGAGTAAACCTTCTGAGAATAAAAACAGCTGGAGCTTGTTAAGGTAATTACACAGGGGAACGGATAATGTACTGGGAACTCCTCAGAAGAATCTGATTTGTGGTGAGGGGAGAGAGATAAAAGCTCATTTAGGAACGACATGAACATGCTGCGTAGGTAGCTGTTTATCAGTAAATATCTCCACTGAGATTAAGAAAAGCAGTAGCTTAATAAATTAAGTACTTCCTGGTATGGTTACTGTACTGGTAACTCCCAAAAGAATCTGGATTGTGGTGAGGGAACAGAGAAAAAAGCTCATTTAGGACCTGCACTTACGAAGGGGGTAGGCAGCTGTATATCAGGGAGTAAACCTTTTGAGAATAAAAACAGCTGGAGCTTGTTAAGGTAATTACACAGGGGAACGGATAATGTACTGGGAACTCCTCAGAAGAATCTGATTTGTGGTGAGGGGAGAGAGATAAAAGCTCATTTAGGAACGACATGAACATGCTGTATAGGTAGCTGTTTATCAGTAAATATCTCCACTGAGATTAAGAAAAGCAGTAGCTTAATAAATTAAGTACTTCCTGGTATGGTTACTGTACTGGTAACTCCCCAAAAGAATCTGGATTGTGGTAAGGGAACAGAGAAAAAAGCTCATTTAGGACCTGCACTTATGAAGGGGGTATCAGCAGTATATCAGGGAGTAAACCTTCTGAGACTAAAAACAGCTGGAGCTTGTTAAGTTAATTACACAGGGGAAATTATAAAGTACTGGGAACGACTCAGAAGAATCTGATTTGTGGTGACGGGAGAGAGATAAAAGCTCATTTAGGAACGACATGAACATGCTGCGTAGGTAGCTGTTTATAAGTAAATATCTCCACTGAGATTAAGAAAAGCAGTAGCTTAATGAATTAAGCACTTCCTGGTATGGTTACTGTACTGGTAACTCCCCAAAAGAATCTGGATTGTGGTGAGGGAACAGAGATAAAAGCTCATTTAGGACCTGCACTTATGAAGGGGGTAGGCAGCAGTATATCAGGGAGTAAACCTTCTGAGAATAAAAACAGCTGGAGCTTGTTAAGGTAATTACACAGGGGAAAGGATAATGTACTGGGAACTCCTCAGAAGAATCTGATTTGTGGTGAGGGGAGAGAGATAAAAGCTCATTTAGGAACGACATGAACATGCTGAGTAGGTAGCTGTTTATCAGTAAATATCTCCACTGAGATTAAGAAAAGCAGTAGCTTAATAAATTAAGTACTTCCTGGTATGGTTACTGTACTGGTAACTCCCCAAAAGAATCTGGATTGTGGTGAGAGTAGAGAGAAAAAAGCTCATTTAGGCCCTGCACTTACGAAGGGGGTAGGCAGCTGTATATCAGTGAGTAAACCTTCTGAGAATAAAAACTGCTGGAGCTTGTTAAGGTAATTACACAGGGGAAAGGATAATGTACTGGGAACTCCTCAGAATTATCTGATTTGTGGTGAAGGGAGAGAGATAAAAGCTCATTTAGGAACGACATGAACATGCTGCGTAGGTAGCTGTTTATCAGTAAATATCTCCACTGAGATTAAGAAAAGCAGTAGCTTAATAAATTAAGTACTTCCTGGTATGGTTACTGTACTGGTAACTCCCCAAAAGAATCTGGATTGTGGTGATGGAACAGAGAAAAAAGCTCATTTAGGACCTGCACTTACGAAGGGGGTAGGCAGCTGTATATCAGGGAGTAAACCTTCTGAGAATAAAAACAGCTGGAGCTTGTTAAGGTAATTACACAGGGAACGGATAATGTACTGGGAACTCCTCAGAAGAATCTGATTTGTGGTGAGGGGAGAGAGATAAAAGCTCATTTAGGAACGACATGAACATGCTGCGTAGGTAGCTGTTTATCAGTAAATATCTCCACTGAGATTAAGAAAAGCAATAGCTTAATAAATTAAGTACTTCCTGGTATGGTTACTGTACTGGTAACTCCCCAAAAGAATCTGGATTGTGGTGAGGGAACAGAGAAAAAAGCTCATTTAGGACCTGCACTTACGAAGGGGGTAGGCAGCTGTATATCAGGGAGTAAACCTTCTGAGAATAAAAACAGCTGGAGCTTGTTAAGGTAATTACACAGGGGAAAGGATAATGTACTGGGAACTCCTCAGAAGAATCTGATTTGTGGTGAGGGAAGAGAGATAAAAGCTCATTTAGGCACGACATCAACATGCTGCGTAGGTAGCTGTTTATCAGTAAATATCTCCAGTGAGATTAAGAAAAGCAGGAGCTTAACAAATTAAGTACTTCCTGGTATGGTTACTTTACTGGTAACTCTCCAAAGAATCTGGATTGTGGTGAGGGAACAGAGAAAAAAGCTCATTTAGGACCTGCACTTACGAAGGGGGTAGGCAGCTGTATATCAGGGAGTAAACCTTCTGAGAATAAAAACAGCTGGAGCTTGTTAAGGTAATTACACAGGGGAAAGGATAATGTACTGGGAACTCCTCAGAAGTATCTGATTTATGGTGAGGGAGAGAGATTAAAGCTTTTTTAGGAACGACATGAACTTGCTGCGTAGGTAGCTGTTTATCAGTAAATATCTCCACTGAGATTAAGAAAACCAGTAGCTTAATAAATGAAGTACTTCCTGGTATGGTAACTGTACTGGTAACTCCCCAAAAGAATCTGGAATGTGGTGAGGGAACAGAGAAAAAAGCTCATTTAGGACCTGCACTTATGAAGGGGGTAGGCAGCTGTATATCAGGGAGTAAACCTTCTGAGAATAAAAACAGCTGGAGCTTGTTAAGGTAATTACACAGGGGAAAGGATAATGTACTGGGAACTCCTCAGAAGAATCTGATTTGTGGTGAGGGGAGAGAGATAAAAGCTCATTTAGGAACGACATGAACATGCTGCGTAGGTAGCTGTTTATCAGTAAATATCTCCACTGAGATTAAGAAAAGCAGTAGCTTAATAAATTAAGTACTTCCTGGTATGGTTACTGTACTGGTAACTCCCCAAAAGAATCTGGATTGTGGTGAGCGAACAGAGAAAAAAGCTCATTTAGGACCTGCACTTACGAAGGGGGTAGGCAGCTGTATATCAGGGAGTAAACCTTTTGAGAATAAAAACAGCTGGATCTTGTTAAGGTAATTACACAGGGGAACGGATAATGTACTGGGAACTCCTCAGAAGAATCTGATTTGTGGTGAGGGGAGAGAGATAAAAGCTCATTTAGGAACGACATGAACATGCTGCATAGGTAGCTGTTTATCAGTAAATATCTCCACTGAGATTAAGAAAAGCAGTAGCTTAATAAATTAAGTACTTCCTGGTATGGTTACTGTACTGGTAACTCCCCAAAAGAATCTGGATTGTGGTAAGGGAACAGAGAAAAAAGCTCATTTAGGACCTGCACTTATGAAGGGGGTATCAGCAGTATATCAGGGAGTAAACCTTCTGAGACTAAAAACAGCTGGAGCTTGTTAAGGTAATTACACAGGGGAAATTATAAAGTACTGGGAACGACTCAGAAGAATCTGATTTGTGGTGACGGGAGAGAGATAAAAGCTCATTTAGGAACGACATGAACATGCTGCGTAGGTAGCTGTTTATAAGTAAATATCTCCACTGAGATTAAGAAAAGCAGTAGCTTAATAAATTAAGCACTTCCTGGTATGGTTACTGTACTGGTAACTCCCCAAAAGAATCTGGATTGTGGTGAGGGAACAGAGATAAAAGCTCATTTAGGACCTGCACTTATGAAGGGGGTAGGCAGCAGTATATCAGGGAGTAAACCTTCTGAGAATAAAAACAGCTGGAGCTTGTTAAGGTAATTACACAGGGGAAAGGATAATGTACTGGGAACTCCTCAGAAGAATCTGATTTGTGGTGAGGGGAGAGAGATAAAAGCTCATTTAGGAACGACATGAACATGCTGAGTAGGTAGCTGTTTATCAGTAAATATCTCCACTGAGATTAAGAAAAGCAGTAGCTTAATAAATTAAGTACTTCCTGGTATGGTTACTGTACTGGTAACTCCCCAAAAGGATCTGGATTGTGGTGAGAGTAGAGAGAAAAAAGCTCATTTAGGCCCTGCACTTACGAAGGGGGTAGGCAGCTGTATATCAGTGAGTAAACCTTCTGAGAATAAAAACTGCTGGAGCTTGTTAAGGTAATTACACAGGGGAAAAGGATAATGTACTGGGAACTCCTCAGAATTATCTGATTTGTGGTGAAGGGAGAGAGATAAAAGCTCATTTAGGAACGACATGAACATGCTGCGTAGGTAGCTGTTTATCAGTAAATATCTCCACTGAGATTAAGAAAAGCAGTAGCTTAATAAATTAAGTACTTCCTGGTATGGTTACTGTACTGGTAACTCCACAAAAGAATCTGGATTGTGGTGAGGGCACAGAGAAAAAAGCTCATTTAGGACCTGCACTTACGAAGGGGGTAGGCAGCTGTATATCAGGGAGTAAACCTTCTGAGAATAAAAACAGCTGGAGCTTGTTAAGGTAATTACACAGGGGAACGGATAATGTACTGGGAACTCCTCAGAAGAATCTGATTTGTGGTGAGGGGAGAGAGATAAAAGCTCATTTAGGAACGACATGAACATGCTGCGTAGGTAGCTGTTTATCAGTAAATATCTCCACTGAGATTAAGAAAAGCAGTAGCTTAATAAATTAAGTACTTCCTGGTATGGTTACTGTACTGGTAACTCCCAAAAGAATCTGGATTGTGGTGAGGGAACAGAGAAAAAAGCTCATTTAGGACCTGCACTTACGAAGGGGGTAGGCAGCTGTATATCAGGGAGTAAACCTTTTGAGAATAAAAACAGCTGGAGCTTGTTAAGGTAATTACACAGGGGAACGGATAATGTACTGGGAACTCCTCAGAAGAATCTGATTTGTGGTGAGGGGAGAGAGATAAAAGCTCATTTAGGAACGACATGAACATGCTGCATAGGTAGCTGTTTATCAGTAAATATCTCCACTGAGATTAAGAAAAGCAGTAGCTTAATAAATTAAGTACTTCCTGGTATGGTTACTGTACTGGTAACTCCCCAAAAGAATCTGGATTGTGGTAAGGGAACAGAGAAAAAAGCTCATTTAGGACCTGCACTTATGTAGGGGGTATCAGCAGTATATCAGGGAGTAAACCTTCTGAGACTAAAAACAGCTGGAGCTTGTTAAGTTAATTACACAGGGGAAATTATAAAGTACTGGGAACGACTCAGAAGAATCTGATTTGTGGTGACGGGAGAGAGATAAAAGCTCATTTGAACGATATGAACATGCTGCGTAGGTAGCTGTTTATAAGTAAATATCTCCACTGAGATTAAGAAAAGCAGTAGCTTAATGAATTAAGCACTTCCTGGTATGGTTACTGTACTGGTAACTCCCCAAAAGAATCTGGATTGTGGTGAGGGAACAGAGATAAAAGCTCATTTAGGACCTGCACTTATGAAGGGGGTAGGCAGCAGTATATCAGGGAGTAAACCTTCTGAGAATAAAAACAGCTGGAGCTTGTTAAGGTAATTACACAGGGGAAAGGATAATGTACTGGGAACTCCTCAGAATTATCTGATTTGTGGTGAAGGGAGAGAGATAAAAGCTCATTTAGGAACGACATGAACATGCTGCGTAGGTAGCTGTTTATCAGTAAATATCTCCACTGAGATTAAGAAAAGCAGTAGCTTAATAAATTAAGTACTTCCTGGTATGGTTACTGTACTGGTAACTCCCCAAAAGAATCTGGATTGTGGTGATGGAACAGAGAAAAAAGCTCATTTAGGACCTGCACTTACGAAGGGGGTAGGCAGCTGTATATCAGGGAGTAAACCTTCTGAGAATAAAAACAGCTGGAGCTTGTTAAGGTAATTACACAGGGGAACGGATAATGTACTGGGAACTCCTCAGAAGAATCTGATTTGTGGTGAGGGGAGAGAGATAAAAGCTCATTTAGGAACGACATGAACATGCTGCGTAGGTAGCTGTTTATCAGTAAATATCTCCACTGAGATTAAGAAAAGCAATAGCTTAATAAATTAAGTACTTCCTGGTATGGTTACTGTACTGGTAACTCCCCAAAAGAATCTGGATTGTGGTGAGGGAACAGAGAAAAAAGCTCATTTAGGACCTGCACTTACGAAGGGGGTAGGCAGCTGTATATCAGGGAGTAAACCTTTTGAGAATAAAAACAGCTGGAGCTTGTTAAGGTAATTACACAGGGGAACGGATAATGTACTGGGAACTCCTCAGAAGAATCTGATTTGTGGTGAGGGGAGAGAGATAAAAGCTCATTTAGGAACGACATGAACATGCTGCATAGGTAGCTGTTTATCAGTAAATATCTCCACTGAGATTAAGAAAAGCAGTAGCTTAATAAATTAAGTACTTCCTGGTATGGTTACTGTACTGGTAACTCCCCAAAAGAATCTGGATTGTGGTAAGGGAACAGAGAAAAAAGCTCATTTAGGACCTGCACTTATGAAGGGGGTATCAGCAGTATATCAGGGAGTAAACCTTCTGAGACTAAAAACAGCTGGAGCTTGTTAAGTTAATTACACAGGGGAAATTATAAAGTACTGGGAACGACTCAGAAGAATCTGATTTGTGGTGACGGGAGAGAGATAAAAGCTCATTTAGGAACGACTTGAACATGCTGCGTAGGTAGCTGTTTATAAGTAAATATCTCCACTGAGATTAAGAAAAGCAGTAGCTTAATGAATTAAGCACTTCCTGGTATGGTTACTGTACTGGTAACTCCCCAAAAGAATCTGGATTGTGGTGAGGGAACAGAGATAAAAGCTCATTTAGGACCTGCACTTATGAAGGGGGTAGGCAGCAGTATATCAGGGAGTAAACCTTCTGAGAATAAAAACAGCTGGAGCTTGTTAAGGTAATTACACAGGGGAAAGGATAATGTACTGGGAACTCCTCAGAAGAATCTGATTTGTGGTGAGGGAGAGAGATAAAAGCTCATTTAGGAACGACATGAACATGCTGAGTAGGTAGCTGTTTATCAGTAAATATCTCCACTGAGATTAAGAAAAGCAGTAGCTTAATAAATTAAGTACTTCCTGGTATGGTTACTGTACTGGTAACTCCCCAAAAGAATCTGGATTGTGGTGAGAGTAGAGAGAAAAAAGCTCATTTAGGCCCTGCACTTACGAAGGGGGTAGGCAGCTGTATATCAGTGAGTAAACCTTCTGAGAATAAAAACTGCTGGAGCTTGTTAAGGTAATTACACAGGGGAAAGGATAATGTACTGGGAACTCCTCAGAATTATCTGATTTGTGGTGAAGGGAGAGAGATAAAAGCTCATTTAGGAACGACATGAACATGCTGCGTAGGTAGCTGTTTATCAGTAAATATCTCCACTGAGATTAAGAAAAGCAGTAGCTTAATAAATTAAGTACTTCCTGGTATGGTTACTATACTGGTAACTCCCCAAAAGAATCTGGATTGTGGTGATGGAACAGAGAAAAAAGCTCATTTAGGACCTGCACTTACGAAGGGGGTAGGCAGCTGTATATCACGGAGTAAACCTTCTGCGAATAAAAACAGCTGGAGCTTGTTAAGGTAATTACACAGGGGAAAGGATAATGTACTGGGAACTCCTCAGAAGAATCTGATTTATGGTGAGGGGAGAGAGATAAAAGCTCATTTAGGAACGACATGAACATGCTGCATAGGTAGCTGTTTATCAGTAAATATCTCCACTGAGATTAAGAAAAGCAGTAGCTTAATAAATTAAGTACTTCCTGGTATGGTTACTGTACTGGTAACTCCCCAAAAGAATCTGGATTGTGGTGAGGGTAGAGAGAAAAAAGCTCATTTAGGCCCTGCACTTACGAAGGGGGTAGGCAGCTGTATATCAGTGAGTAAACCTTCTGAGAATAAAAACAGCTGGAGCTTGTTAAGGTAATTACACAGGGGAAAGGATAATGTACTGGGAACTCCTCAGAAGAATCTGATTTGTGGTGAAGGGAGAGAGATAAAAGCTCATTTAGGAACGACATGAACATGCTGCGTAGGTAGCTGTTTATAAGTAAATATCTCCACTGAGATTAAGAAAAGCAGTAGCTTAATAAATTAAGCACTTCCTGGTATGGTTACTGTACTGGTAACTCCCCAAAAGAATCTGGATTGTGGTGAGGGAACAGAGATAAAAGCTCATTTAGGACCTGCACTTATGAAGGGGGTAGGCAGCAGTATATCAGGGAGTAAACCTTCTGAGAATAAAAACAGCTGGAGCTTGTTAAGGTAATTACTCAGGGGAAAGGATAATGTACTGGGAACTCCTCAGAAGAATCTGATTTGTGGTGAGGGGAGAGAGATAAAAGCTCATTTAGGAACGACATGAACATGCTGCGTAGGTAGCTGTTTATCAGTAAATATCTCCACTGAGATTAAGAAAAGCAGTAGCTTAATAAATTAAGTACTTCCTGGTATGGTTACTGTACTGGTAACTCCCCAAAAGAATCTGGATTGTGGTGATGGAACAGAGAAAAAAGCTCATTTAGGACCTGCACTTACGAAGGGGGTAGGCAGCTGTATATCAGGGAGTAAACCTTCTGAGAATAAAACAGCTGGAGCTTGTTAAGGTAATTACACAGGGGAACGGATAATGTACT
Organism: Perognathus longimembris pacificus; assembly: GCF_023159225.1. Lineage (NCBI taxonomy): Eukaryota > Metazoa > Chordata > Mammalia > Rodentia > Heteromyidae > Perognathus > Perognathus longimembris. The sequence continues at coordinate 22,576 of NW_025956154.1, read as the reverse complement.
GGGAACTCCTCAGAAGAATCTGATTTGTGGTGAGGGGAGAGAGATAAAAGCTCATTTAGGAACGACATGAACATGCTACGTAGGTAGCTGTTTATCAGTAAATATCTCCACTGAGATTAAGAAAAGCAATAGCTTAATAAATTAAGTACTTCCTGGTATGGTTACTGTACTGGTAACTCCCCAAAAGAATCTGGATTGTGGTGAGGGAACAGAGAAAAAAGCTCATTTAGGACCTGCACTTACGAAGGGGGTAGGCAGCTGTATATCAGGGAGTAAACCTTTTGAGAATAAAAACAGCTGGAGCTTGTTAAGGTAATTACACAGGGAACGGATAATGTACTGGGAACTCCTCAGAAGAATCTGATTTGTGGTGAGGGGAGAGAGATAAAAGCTCATTTAGGAACGACATGAACATGCTGCATAGGTAGCTGTTTATCAGTAAATATCTCCACTGAGATTAAGAAAAGCAGTAGCTTAATAAATTAAGTACTTCCTGGTATGGTTACTGTACTGGTAACTCCCCAAAAGAATCTGGATTGTGGTAAGGGAACAGAGAAAAAAGCTCATTTAGGACCTGCACTTATGAAGGGGGTATCAGCAGTATATCAGGGAGTAAACCTTCTGAGACTAAAAACAGCTGGAGCTTGTTAAGTTAATTACACAGGGGAAATTATAAAGTACTGGGAACGACTCAGAAGAATCTGATTTGTGGTGACGGGAGAGAGATAAAAGCTCATTTAGGAACGACTTGAACATGCTGCGTATGTAGCTGTTTATAAGTAAATATCTCCACTGAGATTAAGAAAAGCAGTAGCTTAATGAATTAAGCACTTCCTGGTATGGTTACTGTACTGGTAACTCCCCAAAAGAATCTGGATTGTGGTGAGGGAACAGAGATAAAAGCTCATTTAGGACCTGCACTTATGAAGGGGGTAGGCAGCAGTATATCAGGGAGTAAACCTTCTGAGAATAAAAACAGCTGGAGCTTGTTAAGGTAATTACACAGGGGAAAGGATAATGTACTGGGAACTCCTCAGAAGAATCTGATTTGTGGTGAGGGGAGAGAGATAAAAGCTCATTTAGGAACGACATGAACATGCTGAGTAGGTAGCTGTTTATCAGTAAATATCTCCACTGAGATTAAGAAAAGCAGTAGCTTAATAAATTAAGTACTTCCTGGTATGGTTACTGTACTGGTAACTCCCCAAAAGAATCTGGATTGTGGTGAGAGTAGAGAGAAAAAAGCTCATTTAGGCCCTGCACTTACGAAGGGGGTAGGCAGCTGTATATCAGTGAGTAAACCTTCTGAGAATAAAAACTGCTGGAGCTTGTTAAGGTAATTACACAGGGGAAAGGATAATGTACTGGGAACTCCTCAGAATTATCTGATTTGTGGTGAAGGGAGAGAGATAAAAGCTCATTTAGGAACGACATGAACATGCTGCGTAGGTAGCTGTTTATCAGTAAATATCTCCACTGAGATTAAGAAAAGCAGTAGCTTAATAAATTAAGTACTTCCTGGTATGGTTACTGTACTGGTAACTCCCCAAAAGAATCTGGATTGTGGTGATGGAACAGAGAAAAAAGCTCATTTAGGACCTGCACTTACGAAGGGGGTAGGCAGCTGTATATCACGGAGTAAACCTTCTGCGAATAAAAACAGCTGGAGCTTGTTAAGGTAATTACACAGGGGAAAGGATAATGTACTGGGAACTCCTCAGAAGAATCTGATTTATGGTGAGGGGAGAGAGATAAAAGCTCATTTAGGAACGACATGAACATGCTGCATAGGTAGCTGTTTATCAGTAAATATCTCCACTGAGATTAAGAAAAGCAGTAGCTTAATAAATTAAGTACTTCCTGGTATGGTTTACTGTACTGGTAACTCCCCAAAAGAATCTGGATTGTGGTGAGGGTAGAGAGAAAAAAGCTCATTTAGGCCCTGCACTTACGAAGGGGGTAGGCAGCTGTATATCAGTGAGTAAACCTTCTGAGAATAAAAACAGCTGGAGCTTGTTAAGGTAATTACACAGGGGAAAGGATAATGTACTGGGAACTCCTCAGAAGAATCTGATTTGTGGTGAAGGGAGAGAGATAAAAGCTCATTTAGGAACGACATGAACATGCTGCGTAGGTAGCTGTTTATAAGTAAATATCTCCACTGAGATTAAGAAAAGCAGTAGCTTAATAAATTAAGCACTTCCTGGTATGGTTACTGTACTGGTAACTCCCCAAAAGAATCTGGATTGTGGTGAGGGAACAGAGATAAAAGCTCATTTAGGACCTGCACTTATGAAGGGGGTAGGCAGCAGTATATCAGGGAGTAAACCTTCTGAGAATAAAAACAGCTGGAGCTTGTTAAGGTAATTACTCAGGGGAACGGATAATGTACTGGGAACTCCTCAGAAGAATCTGATTTGTGGTGAGGGGAGAGAGATAAAAGCTCATTTAGGAACGACATGAACATGCTGCGTAGGTAGCTGTTTATCAGTAAATATCTCCACTGAGATTAAGAAAAGCAATAGCTTAATAAATTAAGTACTTCCTGGTATGGTTACTGTACTGGTAACTCCCCAAAAGAATCTGGATTGTGGTGAGGGAACAGAGAAAAAAGCTCATTTAGGACCTGCACTTACGAAGGGGGTAGGCAGCTGTATATCAGGGAGTAAACCTTTTGAGAATAAAAACAGCTGGAGCTTGTTAAGGTAATTACACAGGGGAACGGATAATGTACTGGGAACTCCTCAGAAGAATCTGATTTGTGGTGAGGGGAGAGAGATAAAAGCTCATTTAGGAACGACATGAACATGCTGCATAGGTAGCTGTTTATCAGTAAATATCTCCACTGAGATTAAGAAAAGCAGTAGCTTAATAAATTAAGTACTTCCTGGTATGGTTACTGTACTGGTAACTCCCCAAAAGAATCTGGATTGTGGTAAGGGAACAGAGAAAAAAGCTCATTTAGGACCTGCACTTATGAAGGGGGTATCAGCAGTATATCAGGGAGTAAACCTTCTGAGACTAAAAACAGCTGGAGCTTGTTAAGTTAATTACACAGGGGAAATTATAAAGTACTGGGAACGACTCAGAAGAATCTGATTTGTGGTGACGGGAGAGAGATAAAAGCTCATTTAGGAACGACTTGAACATGCTGCGTAGGTAGCTGTTTATAAGTAAATATCTCCACTGAGATTAAGAAAAGCAGTAGCTTAATGAATTAAGCACTTCCTGGTATGGTTACTGTACTGGTAACTCCCCAAAAGAATCTGGATTGTGGTGAGGGAACAGAGATAAAAGCTCATTTAGGACCTGCACTTATGAAGGGGGTAGGCAGCAGTATATCAGGGAGTAAACCTTCTGAGAATAAAAACAGCTGGAGCTTGTTAAGGTAATTACACAGGGGAAAGGATAATGTACTGGGAACTCCTCAGAAGAATCTGATTTGTGGTGAGGGGAGAGAGATAAAAGCTCATTTAGGAACGACATGAACATGCTGAGTAGGTAGCTGTTTATCAGTAAATATCTCCACTGAGATTAAGAAAAGCAGTAGCTTAATAAATTAAGTACTTCCTGGTATGGTTACTGTACTGGTAACTCCCCAAAAGAATCTGGATTGTGGTGATGGAACAGAGAAAAAAGCTCATTTAGGACCTGCACTTACGAAGGGGGTAGGCAGCTGTATATCACGGAGTAAACCTTCTGCGAATAAAAACAGCTGGAGCTTGTTAAGGTAATTACACAGGGGAAAGGATAATGTACTGGGAACTCCTCAGAATTATCTGATTTATGGTGAGGGGAGAGAGATAAAAGCTCATTTAGGAACGACATGAACATGCTGCATAGGTAGCTGTTTATCAGTAAATATCTCCACTGAGATTAAGAAAAGCAGTAGCTTAATAAATTAAGTACTTCCTGGTATGGTTACTGTACTGGTAACTCCCCAAAAGAATCTGGATTGTGGTGAGGGTAGAGAGAAAAAAGCTCATTTAGGCCCTGCACTTACGAAGGGGGTAGGCAGCTGTATATCAGTGAGTAAACCTTCTGAGAATAAAAACAGCTGGAGCTTGTTAAGGTAATTACACAGGGGAAAGGATAATGTACTGGGAACTCCTCAGAAGAATCTGATTTGTGGTGAAGGGAGAGAGATAAAAGCTCATTTAGGAACGACATGAACATGCTGAGTAGGTAGCTGTTTATCAGTAAATATCTCCACTGAGATTAAGAAAAGCAGTAGCTTAATAAATTAAGTACTTCCTGGTATGGTTACTGTACTGGTAACTCCCCAAAAGAATCTGGATTGTGGTGAGAGTAGAGAGAAAAAAGCTCATTTAGGCCCTGCACTTACGAAGGGGGTAGGCAGCTGTATATCAGTGAGTAAACCTTCTGAGAATAAAAACTGCTGGAGCTTGTTAAGGTAATTACACAGGGGAAAGGATAATGTACTGGGAACTCCTCAGAATTATCTGATTTGTGGTGAAGGGAGAGAGATAAAAGCTCATTTAGGAACGACATGAACATGCTGCGAAGGTAGCTGTTTATCAGTAAATATCTCCACTGAGATTAAGAAAAGCAGTAGCTTAATAAATTAAGCACTTCCTGGTATGGTTACTGTACTGGTAACTCCCCAAAAGAATCTGGATTGTGGTGATGGAACAGAGAAAAAAGCTCATTTAGGACCTGCACTTACGAAGGGGGTAGGCAGCTGTATATCACGGAGTAAACCTTCTGCGAATAAAAACAGCTGGAGCTTGTTAAGGTAATTACACAGGGGAAAGGATAATGTACTGGGAACTCCTCAGAAGAATCTGATTTATGGTGAGGGGAGAGAGATAAAAGCTCATTTAGGAACGACATGAACATGCTGCATAGGTAGCTGTTTATCAGTAAATATCTCCACTGAGATTAAGAAAAGCAGTAGCTTAATAAATTAAGTACTTCCTGGTATGGTTACTGTACTGGTAACTCCCCAAAAGAATCTGGATTGTGGTGAGGGTAGAGAGAAAAAAGCTCATTTAGGCCCTGCACTTACGAAGGGGGTAGGCAGCTGTATATCAGTGAGTAAACCTTCTGAGAATAAAAACAGCTGGAGCTTGTTAAGGTAATTACACAGGGGAAAGGATAATGTACTGGGAACTCCTCAGAAGAATCTGATTTGTGGTGAAGGGAGAGAGATAAAAGCTCATTTAGGAACGACATGAACATGCTGCGTAGGTAGCTGTTTATAAGTAAATATCTCCACTGAGATTAAGAAAAGCAGTAGCTTAATAAATTAAGCACTTCCTGGTATGGTTACTGTACTGGTAACTCCCCAAAAGAATCTGGATTGTGGTGAGGGAACAGAGATAAAAGCTCATTTAGGACCTGCACTTATGAAGGGGGTAGGCAGCAGTATATCAGGGAGTAAACCTTCTGAGAATAAAAACAGCTGGAGCTTGTTAAGGTAATTACTCAGGGGAACGGATAATGTACTGGGAACTCCTCAGAAGAATCTGATTTGTGGTGAGGGGAGAGAGATAAAAGCTCATTTAGGAACGACATGAACATGCTGCGTAGGTAGCTGTTTATCAGTAAATATCTCCACTGAGATTAAGAAAAGCAGTAGCTTAATAAATTAAGTACTTCCTGGTATGGTTACTGTACTGGTAACTCCCCAAAAGAATCTGGATTGTGGTGATGGAACAGAGAAAAAAGCTCATTTAGGACCTGCACTTACGAAGGGGGTAGGCAGCTGTATATCACGGAGTAAACCTTCTGCGAATAAAAACAGCTGGAGCTTGTTAAGGTAATTACACAGGGGAAAGGATAATGTACTGGGAACTCCTCAGAAGAATCTGATTTATGGTGAGGGGAGAGAGATAAAAGCTCATTTAGGAACGACATGAACATGCTGCATAGGTAGCTGTTTATCAGTAAATATCTCCACTGAGATTAAGAAAAGCAGTAGCTTAATAAATTAAGTACTTCCTGGTATGGTTACTGTACTGGTAACTCCCCAAAAGAATCTGGATTGTGGTGAGGGTAGAGAGAAAAAAGCTCATTTAGGCCCTGCACTTACGAAGGGGGTAGGCAGCTGTATATCAGTGAGTAAACCTTCTGAGAATAAAAACAGCTGGAGCTTGTTAAGGTAATTACACAGGGGAAAGGATAATGTACTGGGAACTCCTCAGAAGAATCTGATTTGTGGTGAAGGGAGAGAGATAAAAGCTCATTTAGGAACGACATGAACATGCTGCGTAGGTAGCTGTTTATAAGTAAATATCTCCACTGAGATTAAGAAAAGCAGTAGCTTAATAAATTAAGCACTTCCTGGTATGGTTACTGTACTGGTAACTCCCCAAAAGAATCTGGATTGTGGTGAGGGAACAGAGATAAAAGCTCATTTAGGACCTGCACTTATGAAGGGGGTAGGCAGCAGTATATCAGGGAGTAAACCTTCTGAGAATAAAAACAGCTGGAGCTTGTTAAGGTAATTACTCAGGGGAACGGATAATGTACTGGGAACTCCTCAGAAGAATCTGATTTGTGGTGAGGGGAGAGAGATAAAAGCTCATTTAGGAACGACATGAACATGCTGCGTAGGTAGCTGTTTATCAGTAAATATCTCCACTGAGATTAAGAAAAGCAATAGCTTAAATAAATTAAGTACTTCCTGGTATGGTTACTGTACTGGTAACTCCCCAAAAGAATCTGGATTGTGGTGAGGGAACAGAGAAAAAAGCTCATTTAGGACCTGCACTTACGAAGGGGGTAGGCAGCTGTATATCAGGGAGTAAACCTTTTGAGAATAAAAACAGCTGGAGCTTGTTAAGGTAATTACACAGGGGAACGGATAATGTACTGGGAACTCCTCAGAAGAATCTGATTTGTGGTGAGGGGAGAGAGATAAAAGCTCATTTAGGAACGACATGAACATGCTGCATAGGTAGCTGTTTATCAGTAAATATCTCCACTGAGATTAAGAAAAGCAGTAGCTTAATAAATTAAGTACTTCCTGGTATGGTTACTGTACTGGTAACTCCCCAAAAGAATCTGGATTGTGGTAAGGGAACAGAGAAAAAAGCTCATTTAGGACCTGCACTTATGAAGGGGGTATCAGCAGTATATCAGGGAGTAAACCTTCTGAGACTAAAAACAGCTGGAGCTTGTTAAGTTAATTACACAGGGGAAATTATAAAGTACTGGGAACGACTCAGAAGAATCTGATTTGTGGTGACGGGAGAGAGATAAAAGCTCATTTAGGAACGACTTGAACATGCTGCGTAGGTAGCTGTTTATAAGTAAATATCTCCACTGAGATTAAGAAAAGCAGTAGCTTAATGAATTAAGCACTTCCTGGTATGGTTACTGTACTGGTAACTCCCCAAAAGAATCTGGATTGTGGTGAGGGAACAGAGATAAAAGCTCATTTAGGACCTGCACTTATGAAGGGGGTAGGCAGCAGTATATCAGGGAGTAAACCTTCTGAGAATAAAAACAGCTGGAGCTTGTTAAGGTAATTACTCAGGGGAACGGATAATGTACTGGGAACTCCTCAGAAGAATCTGATTTGTGGTGAAGGGAGAGAGATAAAAGCTCATTTAGGAACGACATGAACATGCTGCGTAGGTAGCTGTTTATAAGTAAATATCTCCACTGAGATTAAGAAAAGCAGTAGCTTAATAAATTAAGCACTTCCTGGTATGGTTACTGTACTGGTAACTCCCCAAAAGAATCTGGATTGTGGTGAGGGAACAGAGATAAAAGCTCATTTAGGACCTGCACTTATGAAGGGGGTAGGCAGCAGTATATCAGGGAGTAAACCTTCTGAGAATAAAAACAGCTGGAGCTTGTTAAGGTAATTACTCAGGGGAAAGGATAATGTACTGGGAACTCCTCAGAAGAATCTGATTTGTGGTGAGGGGAGAGAGATAAAAGCTCATTTAGGAACGACATGAACATGCTGCGTAGGTAGCTGTTTATCAGTAAATATCTCCACTGAGATTAAGAAAAGCAGTAGCTTAATAAATTAAGTACTTCCTGGTATGGTTACTGTACTGGTAACTCCCCAAAAGAATCTGGATTGTGGTGAGAGTAGAGAGAAAAAAGCTCATTTAGGCCCTGCACTTACGAAGGGGGTAGGCAGCTGTATATCAGTGAGTAAACCTTCTGAGAATAAAAACTGCTGGAGCTTGTTAAGGTAATTACACAGGGGAAAGGATAATGTACTGGAACTCCTCAGAAGAATCTGATTTGTGGTGAAGGGAGAGAGATAAAAGCTCATTTAGGAACGACATGAACATGCTGCGTAGGTAGCTGTTTATCAGTAAATATCTCCACTGAGATTAAGAAAAGCAGTAGCTTAATAAATTAAGTACTTCCTGGTATGGTTACTGTACTGGTAACTCCCCAAAAGAATCTGGATTGTGGTGAGGGAACAGAGAAAAAAGCTCCTATAGGACCTGCACTTACGAAGGGGTTAGGCAGCTGTATATCACGGAGTAAACCTTCTGCGAATAAAAACAGCTGGAGCTTGTGAAGGTAATTACACAGGGGAAAGGATAATGTATTGGGAACTCCTCAGAAGAATCTGATTTATGGTGAGGGGAGAGAGATAAAAGCTCATTTAAGAACGACATGAACATGCTGCGTAGGTAGCTGTTTATCAGTAAATATCTCCACTGAGATTAAGAAAAGCAGTAGCTTAATAAATTAAGTACTTCCTGGTATGGTTACTCTACTGGTCACTCCACAAAAGAATCTGGATTGTGGTGAGGGTAGAGAGAAAAAAGCTCATTTAGGCCCTGCACTTACGAAGGGGGTAGGCAGCTGTATATCAGTGAGTATACCTTCTGAGAATAAAAACAGCTGGAGCTTGTTAAGGTAATTACACAGGGGAAAGGATAATGTACTGGGAACTCCTCAGAAGAATCTGATTTGTGGTGAGGGGAGAGAGATAAAAGCTCATTTAGGAACGACATGAACATGCTGCGTAGGTAGCTGTTTATCAGTAAATATCTCCACTGAGATTAAGAAAAGCAGTAGCTTAATAAATTAAGTACTTCCTGGTATGGTTACTGTACTGGTAACTCCCCAAAAGAATCTGGATTGTGGTGAGGGTAGAGAGAAAAAAGCTCATTTAGGCCCTGCACTTAAGAAGGGGGTAGGCAGCTGTATATCAGTGAGTAAACCTTCTGAGAATAAAAACAGCTGGAGCTTGTTAAGGTAATTACACAGGGGAAAGGATAATGTACTGGGAACTCCTCAGAAGAATCTGATTTGTGGTGAAGGGAGAGAGATAAAAGCTCATTTAGGAACGACATGAACATGCTGCGTAGGTAGCTGTTTATCAGTAAATATCTCCACTGAGATTAAGAAAAGCAGTAGCTTAATAAATTAAGTACGTCCTGGTATGGTTACTGTACTGGTAACTCCCCAAAAGAATCTGGATTGTGGTGAGGGAACAGAGAAAAAAGCTCATTTAGGACCTGCACTTACGAAGGGGGTAGGCAGCTGTATATCAGGAGTAAACCTTCTGAGAATAAAAGCAGCTGGAGCTTGTTAAGGTAATTACACAGGGGAAAGGATAATGTACTGGGAACTCCTCAGAAGAATGTGATTTGTGGTGAGGGGAGAGAGATAAAAGAACATTTAGGAACGACATGAACATACTGCGTAAGTAGCTGTTTATCAGTAAATATCTCCACTGAGATTAAGAAAAGCAGTAGCTTAATAAATTAAGTACTTCCTGGTATGGTTACTGTACTGGTAACTCCCCAAAAGAATCTGGATTGTGGTGAGTGAACAGAGAAAAAAGCTCATTTACGACCTGCACTTACGAAGGGGGCAGGCAGCTGTATATCAGGGAGTAAACATTCTGAGAATAAAAACAGCTGGAGCTTGTTAAGGTCATTACACAGGGGAAATTATAAAGTACTAGGAACTCCTCAGAAGAATCTGATTTGTGGTGAGGGGAGAGAGATAAAAGCACATTTAGGAACGACATGAACATCCTGCGTAGGTGGCTGTTTATCAGTAAATATCTCCACTGAGATTAAGAAAAGCAGTAGCTTAATAAATTAAGTACTTCCTGGTATGGTTACTGTACTGGTAACTCCCCAAAAGAATCTGGATTGTGGTGAGGGAACAGAGAAAAAAGCTCATTTTGGACCTGCACTTACGAAAGGGGTAGGCAGCTGTATATCAGGGAGTAAACCTTTTGAGAATAAAAACAGCTGGAGCTTGTTAAGGTAATTACACAGGGGAAAGGATAATGTACTGGGAACTCCTCTGAAGAATCTGATTTGTGGTGAGGGGAGAGAGATAAAAGCTCATTTAGGAACGACATTAACATGCTGCATAGGTAGCTGTTTATCAGTAAATATCGCCACTGAGATTAAGAAAAGCAGTAGCTTAATAATTTGAGTACTTCCTTGTATGGTTACTGTACTGGTAACTCCCCAAAAGAATCTGGATTGTGGTAAGGGAACAGAGAAAAAAGCTCATTTAGGACCTGCACTTATGAAGGGGGTATCAGCAGTATATCAGGGAGTAAACCTTCTGAGACTAAAAACAGCTGGAGCTTGTTAAGGTAATTACACAGGGGAAATTATAAAGTACTGGGAACGACTCAGAAGAATCTGATTTGTGGTGACGGGAGAGAGATAAAAGCTCATTTAGGAACGACATGAACATGCTGCGTAGGTAGCTGTTTATCAGTAAATATCTCCACTGAGATTAAGAAAAGCAGTAGCTTAATAAATTAAGCACTTCCTGGTATGGTTACTGTACTGGTAACTCCCCAAAAGAATCTGGATTGTGGTGAGGGAACAGAGATAAAAGCTCATTTAGGACCTGCACTTATGAAGGGGGTAGGCAGAAGTATATCAGGGAGTAAACCTTCTGAGAATAAAAACAGCTGGAGCTTGTTAAGGTAATTACACAGGGGAAAGGATAATGTACTGGGAACTCCTCAGAAGAATCTGATTTGTGGTGAAGGGAGAGAGATAAAAGCTCATTTAGGAACGACATGAACATGCTGCGTAGGTAGCTGTTTATCAGTAAATATCTCCACTGAGATTAAGAAAAGCAGTAGCTTAATAAATTAAGTACGTCCTGGTATGGTTACTGTACTGGTAACTCCCCAAAAGAATCTGGATTGTGGTGAGGGAACAGAGAAAAAAGCTCATTTAGGACCTGCACTTACGAAGGGGGTAGGCAGCTGTATATCAGGGAGTAAACCTTCTGAGAATAAAAGCAGCTGGAGCTTGTTAAGGTAATTACACAGGGAAAGGATAATGTACTGGGAACTCCTCAGAAGAATGTGATTTGTGGTGAGGGGAGAGAGATAAAAGAACATTTAGGAACGACATGAACATACTGCGTAAGTAGCTGTTTATCAGTAAATATCTCCACTGAGATTAAGAAAAGCAGTAGCTTAATAAATTAAGTACTTCCTGGTATGGTTACTGTACTGGTAACTCCCAAAAGAATCTGGATTGTGGTGAGTGAACAGAGAAAAAAGCTCATTTACGACCTGCACTTACGAAGGGGGCAGGCAGCTGTATATCAGGGAGTAAACATTCTGAGAATAAAAACAGCTGGAGCTTGTTAAGGTAATTACACAGGGGAAATTATAAAGTACTGGGAACTCCTCAGAAGAATCTGATTTGTGGTGAGGGGAGAGAGATAAAAGCACATTTAGGAACGACATGAACATGCTGCGTAGGTAGCTGTTTATCAGTAAATATCTCCACTGAGATTAAGAAAAGCAGTAGCTTAATAAATTAAGTACTTCCTGGTATGGTTACTGTACTGGTAACTCCCCAAAAGAATCTGGATTGTGGTGAGGGAACAGAGAAAAAAGCTCATTTTGGACCTGCACTTACGAAAGGGGTAGGCAGCTGTATATCAGGGAGTAAACCTTTTGAGAATAAAAACAGCTGGAGCTTGTTAAGGTAATTACACAGGGGAAAGGATAATGTACTGGGAACTCCTCAGAAGAATCTGATTTGTGGTGAGGGGAGAGAGATAAAAGCTCATTTAGGAACGACATGAACATGCTGCATAGGTAGCTGTTTATCAGTAAATATCTCCACTGAGATTAAGAAAAGCAGTAGCTTAATAAATTGAGTACTTCCTTGTATGGTTACTGTACTGGTAACTCCCCAAAAGAATCTGGATTGTGGTAAGGGAACAGAGAAAAAGCTCATTTAGGACCTGCACTTATGAAGGGGGTATCAGCAGTATATCAGGGAGTAAACCTTCTGAGACTAAAAACAGCTGGAGCTTGTTAAGGTAATTACACAGGGGAAATTATAAAGTACTGGGAACGACTCAGAAGAATCTGATTTGTGGTGACGGGAGAGAGATAAAAGCTCATTTAGGAACGACATGAACATGCTGCGTATATAGCTGTTTGTCAGTAATTATCTCCACTGAGATTAAGAAAAGCAGTAGCTTAATGAATTAAGTACTTCCTTGTATGGTTACTGTACTGGTAACTTCCCAAAATAATCTGGATTGTGGTGAGGGAACAGAGAAAAAAGCTCATTTAGGACCTGCCATTACGAAGGGGGTAGGCAGCTGTATATCAGGGAGTAAACCTTCTGAGAATAAAAACAGCTGGAGCTTGTTAAGGTAATTACACAGGGGAAAGGATAATATACTGGGAACTCCTCAGAAGTATCTGATTTGTGGTGAGGGGAGAGAGATAAAAGCTCATTTAGGAACGACATGAACATGCTGCGTAGGTAGCTGTTTATCAGGAAATATCTCCACTGAGATTAAGAAAAGCAGTAGCTTAATAAATTAAGTACTTCTTGGTATGGGTACTGTACTGGTAACTCCCCAAAAGAATCTGGATTGTGGTGAGGGAACAGAGAAAAAAGCTCATTTAGGACCTGCACTTACGAAGGGGGTAGGCAGCTGTATATCAGGGAGTAAACCTTCTGAGAATAAAAACAGCTGGAGCGTGTTAAGGTAATTACACAGGGGAAAGGATAATGTACTGGGAACTCCTCAGAAGAATCTGATTTGTGGTGAGGGGAGAGAGATAAAAGTTCATTTAGGAACGACATGAACATGCTGCGTAGGTAGCTGTTTATCAGTAAATATCTCCACTGAGATTAAGAAAAGCAGTAGGTTAATAAATTAAGTACTTCTTGGTATGGGTACTGTACTGGTAACTCCCCAAAAGAATCAGGATTGTGGTGAGGGAACAGAGAAAAAAGCTCATTTAGGACCTGCACTTACGAAGGGTTTAGGCAGCTGTATATCAGCGAGTAAACCTTCTGAGAATAAAAACAGCTGAAGCTTGTTAAGGTAATTACACAGGGGAAAGGATAATGTACTGGGAACTCCTCAGAAGAATCTGATTTGTGGTGAGGGGAGAGAGATAAAAGCTCATTTAGGAACGACATGAACATGGTGCGTAGGTAGCTGTTTATCAGGAAATATCTCCACTGAGATTAAGAAAAGCAGTAGCTTAATAAATTAAGTACTTCCTGTTATGGTTACTGTACTGGTAACTCCCCAAAAGAATCTGGATTGTGGTGAGGGAACAGAGAAAAAAGCTCATTTAGGACCTGCACTTACGAAGGGAGTAGGCAGCTGTGTATCAGGGAGTAAACCTTCTGAGAATAAAAACAGCTGGAGCTTGTTAAGGTAATTACACAGGGGAAAGGATAATGTACTGGGAAATCCTCAGAAGAATCTGATTTGTGGTGAGCGGAAAGAGATAAAAGCTCATTTAGGAACGACATGAACATGCTGCGTAGGTAGCTGTTTATCAGTAAATATCTCCAATGAGATTAAGAAAAGCAGTAGCTTAATAAATTAAGTACTTCCTGGTATGGTTACTGTACTGGTAACTCCCCAAAAGAATCTGGATTGTGGTGAGGGAACAAAGAAAAAAGCTCATTTAGGACCTGCACTTACGAAGGGGGTAGGCAGCTGTATATCAGGGAGTAAACCTTCTGAGAATAAAAACAGCTGGAGCTTGTTAAGGTAATTACACAAGGGAAAGGATAATGTACTGGGAACTCCTCCGAAGAATCTGATTTGTGGTGAGCGGAGAGAGATAAAAGCTCATTTAGGAACGACATGAACATGCTGTGTAGGTAGCTGTTTATCAGGAAATATCTCCACTGAGATTAAGAAAAGCAGTAGCTTAAAAAATTAAGTACTTCCTGGTATGGTTACTGTTCTGGTAACTCCCCAAAAGAATCTGGATTGTGGTGAGGGAACAGAGAAAAAAGCTCATTTAGGACCTGCACTTACGCAGGGGGTAGCCAGCTGTATATCAGGGAGTAAACCTTCTGAGAATAAAAACAGCTGGAGCTTGTTAAGGTAATTACACAGGGGAAAGGATAATGTACTGGGAACTCCTCAGAAGAATCTGATTTGTGGTGAGGGGAGAGAGATAAAAGCTCATTTAGGAATGACATAAACATGCTGCGTAGGTAGCTGTTTATCAGTAAATATCTCCACTGAGATTAAGAAAAGCAGTAGCTTAATAAATTAAGTACTTCCTGGTATGGTTACTGTACTGGTAACTCCCCAAAAGAATCTGGATTGTGGTGAGGGAACAGAAAAAAAGCTCATTTAGGACCTGCACTTACGAAGGGGGTAGGCAGCTGTATATCAGGGAGTAAACCTTCTGAGAATAAAAAGAGCTGGAGCTTGTTAAGGTAATTACACAGGGGAAAGGATAATGTACTGGGAACTCCTCAGAAGAATCTGACTTGTGGTGAGGGGAGAGAGATAAAAGCTCATTTAGGAACGACATGAACATGCTGCGTAGGTAGCTGGTTATCAGTAAATATCTCCACTGAGAAAAAGAAAAGCAGTAGCTTAATAAATTAAGTACTTCCTGTTATGGTTACTGTACTGGTAACTCCCCAAAAGAATCTGGATTGTGGTGAGGGAACAGAGAAAAACGCTCATTTAGGACCTGCACTTATGCAGGGGGTAGGCAGCTGTATATCAGGGAGTGAACCTTCTGAGAATAAAAACAGCTGGAGCTTGTTAAGGTAATTACACAGGGGAAAGGATAATGTACTGGGAACTCCTCAGAAGAATCTGATTTGTGGTGAGGGGAGAGAGATAAAAGCTCATTTAGGAACGACATGAACATGCTGCGTAGGTAGCTGTTTATCAGTAAATATCTCCACTGAGATGAAGAAAAGCAGTAGCTTAATAAATTAAGTACTTCCTGGTATGGTAACTGTACTGGTAACTCCCCAAAAGAATCTGGATTGTGGTGAGGGAACAGAGAAAAACGCTCATTTAGGACCTGCACTTATGCAGGGGGTAGGCAGCTGTATATCAGGGAGTAAACCTTCTGAGAATAAAAACAGCTGGAGCTTGCTAAGGTAATTACACAGGGGAAATTATAAAGTACTGGGAACTCCTCAGAAGAATCTGATTTGTGGTGACGGGAGAGAGATAAAAGCTCATTTAGGAATGACATGAACATGCTGCGTAGGTAGTTGTTTATCAGTAAATATCTCCACTGAGATTAAGAAAAGCAGTAGCTTAATAAATTAAGTACTTCCTGGTATGGTTACTGTACTGGTAACTCCCCAAAAGAATCTGGATTGTGGTGAGGGAACAGAGATAAAAGCTTATTTAGGACCTGCACTTATGAAGGGGTTAGGCAGCAGTATATCAGGGAGTAAACCTTCTGAGAATAAAAACAGCTGGAGCTTGTTAAGGTAATTACACAGGGGAAAGGATAATGTAATGTGAACTCCTCAGAAGAATCTGATTTGTGTTGAGGGGAGAGGGATAAAAGCTCATTAGTAACGACAGGAACATGCTGCATAGGAAGCTGTTTATCAGTAAATATCTCCATTGAGATTAAGAAAAGAAGTAGCTTAATAAATTAAGTACTTCCTGGTATGGTTGCTGTACTGGTAACTCCCCAAAAGAATCTGGATTGTGGTGAGGGAACAGAGAAAAAAGCTCATTTAGGACCTGCACTTACGCAGGGGGTAGGCACCTGTATATCAGGGAGTAAACCTTCTGAGAATAAAAACAGCTGGAGCTTGTTAAGGTAATTACACAGGGGAAAGGATAATGTACTGGGAACTCCTCAGAAGAATCCGATTCGTGGTGAGGGGAGAGAGATAAAAGCTCATTTAGGAACGACATGAACATGCTGCATATGTAGCTGTTTATCAGTAAAAATCTCCACTGAGATTAAGAAAAGCAGTAGCTTAATAAATTAAGTACTTCCTGGTATGGTTACTGTACTGGTAACTCCCCAAAAGAATCTGGATTGTGGTGAGGGAACAGAGAAAAAAGCTCATTTAGGACCTGCACTTTCGAAGGGGGTAGGCAGCTGTATATCAGGAGTAAACCTTCTGAGAATAAAAACAGCTGGAGCTTGTTAAGGTAATTACACAGGGGAAATTATAAAGTACTGGGAACTCCTCAGAAGAATCTGATTTGTGGTGACGGGAGAGAGATAAAAGCTCATTTAGGAACGACACGAACATGCTGCGTAGGTAGCTGTTTGTCAGTAAATATCTCCACTGCGATTAAGAAAAGCAGTAGATTAATAAATTAAGTACTTCCTGGTATGGTTACTGTACTGGTAAGTCCCCAAAAGAATCTGGATTGTGGTGAGGGAACAGAGAAAAAAGCTCATTTAGGACCTGCACTTACGAAGGGGGTAGGCAGCTGTATATCAGGGAGTAAACCTTCTGAGAATAAAAACAGCTGGAGCTTGTTAAGGTAATTACACAGGGGAAAGGATAATATACTGGGAACTCCTCAGAAGTATCTGATTTGTGGTGAGGGGAGAGAGATAAAAGCTCATTTAGGAACGACATGAACATGCTGCGTAGGTAGCTGTTTATCAGGAAATATCTCCACTGAGATTAAGAAAAGCAGTAGCTTAATAAATTAAGTACTTCTTGGTATGGGTACTGTACTGGTAACTCCCCAAAAGAATCTGGATTGTGGTGAGGGAACAGAGAAAAAAGCTCATTTAGGACCTGCACTTACGAAGGGGGTAGGCAGCTGTATATCAGGGAGTAAACCTTCTGAGAATAAAAACAGCTGGAGCGTGTTAAGGTAATTACACAGGGGAAAGGATAATGTACTGGGAACTCCTCAGAAGAATCTGATTTGTGGTGAGGGGAGAGAGATAAAAGTTCATTTAGGAACGACATGAACATGCTGCGTAGGTAGCTGTTTATCAGTAAATATCTCCACTGAGATTAAGAAAAGCAGTAGGTTAATAAATTAAGTACTTCTTGGTATGGGTACTGTACTGGTAACTCCCCAAAAGAATCAGGATTGTGGTGAGGGAACAGAGAAAAAAGCTCATTTAGGACCTGCACTTACGAAGGGTTTAGGCAGCTGTATATCAGCGAGTAAACCTTCTGAGAATAAAAACAGCTGAAGCTTGTTAAGGTAATTACACAGGGGAAAGGATAATGTACTGGGAACTCCTCAGAAGAATCTGATTTGTGGTGAGGGAGAGAGATAAAAGCTCATTTAGGAACGACATGAACATGGTGCGTAGGTAGCTGTTTATCAGGAAATATCTCCACTGAGATTAAGAAAAGCAGTAGCTTAATAAATTAAGTACTTCCTGTTATGGTTACTGTACTGGTAACTCCCCAAAAGAATCTGGATTGTGGTGAGGGAACAGAGAAAAAAGCTCATTTAGGACCTGCACTTACGAAGGGAGTAGGCAGCTGTGTATCAGGGAGTAAACCTTCTGAGAATAAAAACAGCTGGAGCTTGTTAAGGTAATTACACAGGGAAAGGATAATGTACTGGGAAATCCTCAGAAGAATCTGATTTGTGGTGAGCGGAAAGAGATAAAAGCTCATTTAGGAACGACATGAACATGCTGCGTAGGTAGCTGTTTATCAGTAAATATCTCCAATGAGATTAAGAAAAGCAGTAGCTTAATAAATTAAGTACTTCCTGGTATGGTTACTGTACTGGTAACTCCCCAAAAGAATCTGGATTGTGGTGAGGGAACAAAGAAAAAAGCTCATTTAGGACCTGCACTTACGAAGGGGGTAGGCAGCTGTATATCAGGGAGTAAACCTTCTGAGAATAAAAACAGCTGGAGCTTGTTAAGGTAATTACACAAGGGAAAGGATAATGTACTGGGAACTCCTCCGAAGAATCTGATTTGTGGTGAGCGGAGAGAGATAAAAGCTCATTTAGGAACGACATGAACATGCTGTGTAGGTAGCTGTTTATCAGGAAATATCTCCACTGAGATTAAGAAAAGCAGTAGCTTAAAAAATTAAGTACTTCCTGGTATGGTTACTGTTCTGGTAACTCCCCAAAAGAATCTGGATTGTGGTGAGGGAACAGAGAAAAAAGCTCATTTAGGACCTGCACTTACGCAGGGGGTAGCCAGCTGTATATCAGGGAGTAAACCTTCTGAGAATAAAAACAGCTGGAGCTTGTTAAGGTAATTACACAGGGGAAAGGATAATGTACTGGGAACTCCTCAGAAGAATCTGATTTGTGGTGAGGGGAGAGAGATAAAAGCTCATTTAGGAACGACATAAACATGCTGCGTAGGTAGCTGTTTATCAGTAAATATCTCCACTGAGATTAAGAAAAGCAGTAGCTTAATAAATTAAGTACTTCCTGGTATGGTTACTGTACTGGTAACTCCCCAAAAGAATCTGGATTGTGGTGAGGGAACAGAAAAAAAAGCTCATTTAGGACCTGCACTTACGAAGGGGGTAGGCAGCTGTATATCAGGGAGTAAACCTTCTGAGAATAAAAACAGCTGGAGCTTGTTAAGGTAATTACACAGGGGAAAGGATAATGTACTGGGAACTCCTCAGAAGAATCTGACTTGTGGTGAGGGGAGAGAGATAAAAGCTCATTTAGGAACGACATGAACATGCTGCGTAGGTAGCTGGTTATCAGTAAATATCTCCACTGAGAAAAAGAAAAGCAGTAGCTTAATAAATTAAGTACTTCCTGTTATGGTTACTGTACTGGTAACTCCCCAAAAGAATCTGGATTGTGGTGAGGGAACAGAGAAAAACGCTCATTTAGGACCTGCACTTATGCAGGGGGTAGGCAGCTGTATATCAGGGAGTGAACCTTCTGAGAATAAAAACAGCTGGAGCTTGTTAAGGTAATTACACAGGGGAAAGGATAATGTACTGGGAACTCCTCAGAAGAATCTGATTTGTGGTGAGGGAGAGAGATAAAAGCTCATTTAGGAACGACATGAACATGCTGCGTAGGTAGCTGTTTATCAGTAAATATCTCCACTGAGATGAAGAAAAGCAGTAGCTTAATAAATTAAGTACTTCCTGGTATGGTAAACTGTACTGGTAACTCCCCAAAAGAATCTGGATTGTGGTGAGGGAACAGAGAAAAACGCTCATTTAGGACCTGCACTTATGCAGGGGGTAGGCAGCTGTATATCAGGGAGTAAACCTTCTGAGAATAAAAACAGCTGGAGCTTGCTAAGGTAATTACACAGGGGAAATTATAAAGTACTGGGAACTCCTCAGAAGAATCTGATTTGTGGTGACGGGAGAGAGATAAAAGCTCATTTAGGAATGACATGAACATGCTGCGTAGGTAGTTGTTTATCAGTAAATATCTCCACTGAGATTAAGAAAAGCAGTAGCTTAATAAATTAAGTACTTCCTGGTATGGTTACTGTACTGGTAACTCCCCAAAAGAATCTGGATTGTGGTGAGGGAACAGAGATAAAAGCTTATTTAGGACCTGCACTTATGAAGGGGTTAGGCAGCAGTATATCAGGGAGTAAACCTTCTGAGAATAAAAACAGCTGGAGCTTGTTAAGGTAATTACACAGGGGAAAGGATAATGTAATGTGAACTCCTCAGAAGAATCTGATTTGTGTTGAGGGGAGAGGGATAAAAGCTCATTTAGTAACGACAGGAACATGCTGCGTAGGAAGCTGTTTATCAGTAAATATCTCCATTGAGATTAAGAAAAGAAGTAGCTTAATAAATTAAGTACTTCCTGGTATGGTTGCTGTACTGGTAACTCCCAAAAGAATCTGGATTGTGGTGAGGGAACAGAGAAAAAGCTCATTTAGGACCTGCACTTACGCAGGGGTAGGCACCTGTATATCAGGGAGTAAACCTTCTGAGAATAAAAACAGCTGGAGCTTGTTAAGGTAATTACACAGGGGAAAGGATAATGTACTGGGAACTCCTCAGAAGAATCCGATTCGTGGTGAGGGGAGAGAGATAAAAGCTCATTTAGGAACGACATGAACATGCTGCATATGTAGCTGTTTATCAGTAAAAATCTCCACTGAGATTAAGAAAAGCAGTAGCTTAATAAATTAAGTACTTCCTGGTATGGTTACTGTACTGGTAACTCCCCAAAAGAATCTGGATTGTGGTGAGGGAACAGAGAAAAAAGCTCATTTAGGACCTGCACTTTCGAAGGGGGTAGGCAGCTGTATATCAGGGAGTAAACCTTCTGAGAATAAAAACAGCTGGAGCTTGTTAAGGTAATTACACAGGGGAAATTATAAAGTACTGGGAACTCCTCAGAAGAATCTGATTTGTGGTGACGGGAGGAGAGATAAAAGCTCATTTAGGAACGACACGAACATGCTGCGTAGGTAGCTGTTTGTCAGTAAATATCTCCACTGCGATTAAGAAAAGCAGTAGATTAATAAATTAAGTACTTCCTGGTATGGTTACTGTACTGGTAAGTCCCCAAAAGAATCTGGATTGTGGTGAGGGAACAGAGAAAAAAGCTCATTTAGGACCTGCACTTACGAAGGGGGTAGGCAGCTGTATATCAGGGAGTAAACCTTCTGCGAATAAAAACAGCTGGAGCTTGTTAAGGTAATTACACAGGGGAAAGGATAATGTACTGGGAACTCCTCAGAAGAATCTGATTTGTGGTGAGGGGAGAGGGATAAAAGCTCATTTAGGAACGACATGATCATGCTGCGTAGGTAGCTGTTTATCAGTAAATATCTCCTCTGAGATTAAGAAAAGCAGTAGCTTAATAAATTAAGTACATCCTTGTGTGGTTACTGTACTGGTAACTCCCCAAAAGAATCTGGATTGTGGTGAGGGAACAGAGAAAAAATCTCATTTAGGACCTGCACTTTCGAAGGGGGTAGGCAGCTGTATATCAGGGAGTAAACCTTCTGAGAATAAAAACAGCTGGAGCTTGTTAAGGTAATTACACAGGGGAAAGGATAATGTACTGGGAACTCCTCAGAAGAATCTGATTTGTGGTGAAGGGAGAGAGATAAAAGCTCATTTAGGAACGACATGAACATGCTGCGTAGGTAGCTGTTTATCAGTAAATATCTCCACTGAGATTAAGAAAAGCAGTAGCTTAATAAATTAAGTACTTCCTGGTATGGTTACTGTACTGGTAACTCCCCAAAAGAATCTGGATTGTGGTGAGGGAACAGAGAAAAAAGCTCATTTAGGACCTGCACTTACGAAGGGGGTAGGCAGCTGTATATCAGGGAATAAACCTTCTGCGAATAAAAACAGCTGGAGCTTGTTTAGGTAATTACACAGGGGAAAGGATAATGTACTGGGAACTCCTCAGAAGAATCTGATTTGTGGTGAGGGTAGAGATATAAAAGCTCATTTAGGAACGACATGAACATGCTGCGTAGGTAGCTGTTTATCAGTAAATATCTCCTCTGAGATTAAGAAAAGCCGTAGCTTAATAAATTAAGTACATCCTTGTGTGGTTACTGTACTGGTAACTCCCCCAAAAGAATCTGGATTGTGGTGAGGGAACAGAGAAAAAAGCTCATTTAGGACCTGCACTTACGAAGGGGGTAGGCAGCTGTTTATCAGGGAGTAAACCTTCTGAGAATAAAAACAGCTGGAGCTTGTTAAGGTAATTACACAGGGGAAAGGATAATGTACTGGGAACTCCTGAGAAGAATCTGATTTGTGGTGAGGGGAGAGAGATAAAAGCTCATTTAGGAACGACATGAACATGCTGCGTAGGTAGCTGTTTATCAGTAAATAACTCCACTGAGATTAAGAAAAGCAGTAGCTTAATAAACTAAGTACTTCCTGGTATGGTTACTGTACTGATAACTCCCCAAAAGAATCTGGATTGTGGTGAGGGGAAAGAGATAATAGCTCATTTAGGAACGACATGAACATGCTGCATAGGTAGCTGTTTATCAGTAAATATCTCCACTGAGATTAAGAAAAGCAGTAGCTTAATAAATTAAGTACTTCCTGGTATGGTTACTGTACTGGCAACTCCCCAAAACAATCTGGATTGTGGTGAGGGAACAGAGAAAATAGCTCATTTAGTAACTGCACATACGAAGGGGGTAGGCAGCTGTATATCACGGAGTAAACCTTCTGAGAATAAAAACAGTTGGAGCTTGTTAAGGTAATTACACAGGGGAAAGGATAATGTACTGGGAACTCCTCAGAAGAATCTGATTTGTGTTGAGGGGAGAGAGATAAAAGCTCATTTAGGAACGACATGAACATGCTGCGTAGGTAGCTGTTTATCAGTAAATATCTCCACTGAGATTAAGAAAAGCAGTAGCTTAATAAATTAAGTACTTCCTGGTATGGTTACTGTACTGGTCACTCCACGAAAGAAT